>NC_133648.1:59768412-59914098 GCF_009905375.1 Apium graveolens | reverse complement strand
ATCTCAATGAAGGGATGAAGCACTTGTACTTCTACTCAAAATTCTCATGCCCTAATGAAGAACAAAGGACTTTCTTTGAAGGGCGTCTGGTGGAGGCTCAGGCTGGAGGTGATGGAGGTCATGGAGCGTCGAAGGGAAAGTCTGTAGAGGATCCTCAACTAAGGGGGAGAAGAAAGGGAGAAGTGGAAAGGGAAAAGAAAAAAATTCGATCTGACTGGAGGCACAGGGAAGGCTCGATGATGTTACGATAGTGGAGAACATGACTTGATATTTTGACATTCCCACTGAACCAGTCTGGAAGATAAAGATGGTTTCTTGCCTGAGGAGGAGGAAGTGATTTTGGAGAATGGGAAGAGGCGCTCGGGATCCTGTTTTTGAGAAAGAGTTTCAGCAGCAAGCAGTCAGAGTCAGAGTGAAAGAAACAGAAGTTGAACTCAAAGGTATCCCAGATCATTGATATGAGGAAAAACATTGAACGAACAGAAACTCTTAAAAAGCAACGTCTTCATGACATTAAAGCTAAAGAAAGGAGAAGAGATGTCAAAGATTGGTGTAAAATGGGATGAAGCTAGAGAGAGTACTTGATATGCCTCAGCTGAGCACAAACAATGATAGAGAAGTTTCTACATCTTCTTGACAAGCTGGGATCTCTAATCCACACAATGACGTGCACATGAATGCTATCAAGACTGAAGTCTCAAGGATCACAGTTGCTTTGACAGATCTCTAATGAAATGAGCATATTGTATATTATCAGAGCGAAGGATCTTTCAAGGTATCACTTCATCTGTTTGAGAATCGTTCTTATCAGAGATTTGGGTTCTTCTCAGCAAAGTCAAAAAGAAGCTCAGAATTGAATGAAGTTCTTTTCGAGAAAGGCTCAAAGAGTTGCCAGCAGGGCTAGTCCTCAAGTGGTCAACAAATCCTCATCAGGTAAGATTCTTTAAGTCTGACTGTCTTCAAATCTGCCAACTCGATTCATAATCTCTTAAAGACTACTCTGCTAAGCATCTTGTCTGGATGGAACAATTAAGAACTGCTGGATATTCATCCAGGTTAAAAACTCAAGCAGCTGATCTGATTCAAGCTTATTGTGAAAAGAATATTAAAAGGTACAATCAGTTCAAGAATAAGTTAAAGTCAGTTGGAGTTCAACCAGTCAGACCAGCCAGCTTCACTTCTGAAAAGGGTCGTGTCTTTGACAAGGAGTTGCTTCAAGATTTGGAAGAAGGTGAATTCGGAAGGGAAGACAACTAACATACAATTAGCTCAAAACTTAATGTATGATTAGAGCTTTATAAATCAAGATAGACTAATGTAGTTATATGTTCAGTCTAGAGGAACATCTATCTTGTATTCACTTGTAAATTTCTTTTGGAATCTGGAAAATGTTAAATATAATCCATAACTTTTCTGCTATTTACTTTGCATTAATGTTTATATCTTTTTCTTATTTGTTAGTTGAGTTATCCTCTAGGTATTTGTTGTTATTGTCTAACAAACAAATAGGGGGAGATTGAAAGGCATATGTCATAGCCTATTTGTTTATTCGAGGATTTAACTCAACTCAAATAAGGATGTAACAAGTAAATAGTGGTTTTATCGTCAGAGAGATCTCTCAAAGTAACATATGTCAAAGGATTAAGTAACATTGTTCATCTACAGACTTGAGGACTTAATTCACTGGAAGAAGCTCAAGAAATTGATCAAGCCTCAGTGATATAAATCAAGATTGTGGATTTAATCAAGTGATAGAGATCTCGTTAGGGTATCAATTATTTACAGGGATTTAATCTGAAGAAAATTAAGACATTAAGAAATATCAGAGATGTTAGTCATTCATAAACCAGACAGTAAATCGAGTGTCAACATTGAAGTGGTGAAATGGATTCATAAGTTTCAGTGATTTTCAGCAGATTGTCAGAAGAGTGGTTGATGTTCAAGAATAGTATTAATTATCTATTAATTAATTAAGTCGTATAATTTAATTAAGAAAATAAATTATATCTGCAAAGATTAATTTATTGATTAATTGGATTAATTGATTAATTAATTCTGAATTAATATTATGGTTTTTCAGAATTGATTTTGAATTTAAATTCAAAATTAATTCAGTAAGACAATCTTTTGTATTAGTATGACAATCGGTATGACAATCAATAGTCATACCGAAAGTCATGCCAGTTCATTTAAATTGTCTTACTGGAAGTCTTACCAGCTGTGGTGATTGTCTTGCTAGTACAATCAATAGTCCTACCGAAAGTTCTACCAGCTGTTGGGATTGTCTTGCTGAGCTAACAGGATTGTCTTGCCAGTTAAATCAAGGATTTATTTAATATAAAAGAGCAGCGGCTGATTTTTAACAGACAGAGCATTGAATATCAAATTAACAGAAGAACACAGAACCAAGAAAACAGCAGAGAACTTATTGCAATTTCTCAGATCATTAATTTCTAGTATTCATTGTTAAATCTAAACCACTAGAAATCCTTTTCTTATTCTTGTGTAACTATCTAGCGGATCAAAATCCCTAGAACTTAATCTCAAATTGCATTTAGCATTTGATCCTTTTTATTTGAAAAATAGAAAAAGTTCATGTCGAATTTATTCTAGATTTGGAATAATTTATTTGAGATTAATCCCTTATAAACAATATCGTTGTTGTAACACCTTTCAAGTTTAATAATAGTTTTATTTAACTTGAATTTTGTTTCCCTTTTTTATTCCGCATTTTATTTGATTAAACGGTATAGTTTGTATTCAACCGCCTTCTACAAACATATTGAGACCTAACTGAATCAAACATTAATTTTCTGCACCTGGAACTCCACAGCAAAATGGAGTTGTAGAAAGAAAGAACATGATTCTCATTGCAGTTGCACGAACTATGCTTGATGAAGCAAAGCTGCCAACCTACTTTTGGGCTGAAGCTGTGCAGACTGCTTATTTTACACAGAATGCTACACTCATAAACAAGCATGAAAAAACACCATATGAGATGGTGAAGAAGAAGAAGCCAAATCTGAAATACTTTCATGTATTTGGTTGCAAGTGTTTTGTTCTTAAGACTCATCCTGAACAGCTGTCAAAATTTGATCTAAAAGCTGATGAAGGAATTTTTGTTAGATATCCACTTTCCACAAAAGCCTTCAGAGTCTATGTAACACCCCCAGATTCGGGTCGGGGATCCGGGTCGTCACGGTCTTTCTTTCCACAATATCACTTAACTGAATTAATAATAAATAACCTCATGTTGTGACCCCACACTAACACACACCACAACCCGTTATAGTCTCAGAGATGAAATTGAAATAAGTACAAGTCTTTGAATCCACAATTTAAAAGTTATTACAATCCAAAATGATTACTTGATTTACAATTAATTGCCATTATCTGCCACAAGTTATAATTATACATAATTGATTCCCAAAAGTAGAAGGTCTGATCTACCGATAGATCTACCTCTGCAGCTATAACAGCTATGATCTCAACGGGAAGGCGCGGGGTGCTTCCCACGCTCTTGCGATGGGTCTGCTTGAGTCTGGCCATCTTTCCTAACTATTGTTGTGTGATGAAGAAATAAAGCAAGAGTGAGCATTACAGCTCGCAAGATAATATTAGTGTAAACGATAATGCAAGTATCTAAATGGATAACTTACTAAAATCCTTTATCAAGTGTAAGATAATTACTTACTGGATATAAGCAAAACAAGGGATGAAGTTACCAAATACTTCACTATACTTATATCATTTATAAAGCTACTTGAACTACCACTGTTCAAAGTATAATGAGCTTTCAACAGTTCATCACATAGATGAGACTACCAGACAAGATTTGAATAGATTAAATCTTTGAAATATTATTGAATGAAATGAAGTTATGAGATACTTCATTAAGTCCCGATATATATCCATATATATATCTTTATACATTTCATGAAAACCTCTGTCATGTAAAGTATGAACAGAGTTCGTAACATCCAATTTTTGGAAAGGAAAAGAATTGTGGCATAAACCCGATATCTTGCTGATCAGGCAAAGATACCAATAAATAACCTTTTCTACTAGTAGATGGATGAATTCCCCACTGGTCATCACCCTGGTCGCAATAGGACCTTATGATGGACTGCCACTCAGCCACTTACACATTTGATGGACTCCCACTGAGCCACTTACACTTTCATGGACGCCCACTGAGCCCATGTTGCTTATGCCGACTCGATAGATGGACTTACTTCCCGAACGTTGGGTAAGTAATCAATTCATTTACCAAAACAGCAACCTTGTTGCGAATATAAAATACACCACAGAGCCGGATCCCTCCGGTTTTGAGCGAGTATTTAAATCCCCTTTTAAAAGGAAGATCTTAAATATAAAAATGAGTTTTGGGATCCGCTCTAACTTTTAATAATCAATTTGAAGACTCGAAAACACTTTAAAGAGTGTTTGGAGTAATGCTGATTTAATAAAGTAAATCAGTCCCGATATATTAGAAAATTTCTGAATATTATCATTTAAGTAATATTCCCATAAGGATAATCGTTATAAAAATAATTGAAGTAAAAGTTTTAAAACTCATACTTGAAATGAATAATAAATAACCAAAGATATACATATGCGAAAGTACGATCTTTATTTGAATAATCGAAAATATGTTTGATTATCGAAATATTATTCTTTAATAAAATAAAGAATATTATTTAGTAAATAATCAGAGTCATAGGTCCTCAAATGAATATTCAAATAATATTCATTAAATAATATAAACTGAGTCAAGTCCTCGAATGAATATTCAAGTAATATTCATTAAATAATATAAACTGCGTCATAAGTCCTCGAATGAATATTCAAGTAATATTCATTAAATAATATAAACTGAGTCATAAGTCCTCGAATAAATATTCAAGTAATATTCATTAAATAAAATAAAGTTATCGAATAAACCTTATTCGATTAATAGTTTTGAAAACTATATCAATATATATATATATAAATATATATAATATACTCGGAAACATCGACTCCCGGTTTTAGAAAAGATTCACCTTTGGGTCCCCTACACTAAGGGTATACGCAACTACTGCTTATCTCTAGCATAGGTATTATGCAACTAATAAGCATTTGAATCAACAAATATATATCAAGATTACGAAACAGACATGCATATAAACCATATCACATGCTCCAATATATCGCAAGAATTTGCTAATTAACCATCATGCATCTATCACAAGATAATGCATATACATATGTATACATCACAACAACAGTATAACGGGTAGAAAACTTGCCTGACCAACTGGGGGTGACAAATGGCTTGGGACGAGTCTGGTAACCTATAAACAACATATAAGTTGGAATTAAACCAAAGTCGCTTATGAATCTATACTTTAACCAATTAGACTCTAACACTCGCTTTGCGCTCAACGATTCCCTTAAATCGCTCGAGTACCCTCGGGTCCACCATTTTTAATAAATTAACCATTACGGGTTTTAAGGCGATTCTTTCAACGAGTGCCTTACGAACTGCCTAATACACTTTACATAAATGATTCATACTCCAATTAGTCCTTTAAGTTTTTAACCTAGTTTCAAGAAAGGCGAGGGGTAATGGTTCGTTCGCAGAAATGCCGTTACTTAAAAACGGTCATTTCTCCTAAACCGTACATTGGATTCAAACGAACCACATATCAAAACGAAGCTCGTAACATGAACTATCTAATCATGGAAATGGTCAAAATCTAACAGGGAGTTCTCGGGTCCTAATGTTAAGAGCAAAAACAGTCTAAAGTAAATCGGACATTACGACGGCTATGTTTACGCGATTACCAATTTTATTCTACTCCAAACCAACCCACAATCAACTCACAATCAACATCCCAACCAAACTCCATCCATACTTCACCATAACAGCCCCAACAACTCAAAATTATCATTTTATACTATTCTCAAACATGAATTTAAACTATACTTAAGTTCATTAATCAATACTCCAAGAATTACAACTCCAAAACATCACAAAGCCAACTAACCTCTACATACACAACAATCAAGCCTCTCATGAACTATAACAACAAAACTAAACATAATACTCAAGTAAAGTTAGGGTTTGGAGGGGTTATACCTTCCTTGGAGAGGGGAGAATCAAGTAATTAGCTTGAAATCACCCTTAAAAGTCCTTATCCAAGCTTAATCTAAACAAAAACTAAGAACAAAAATTTTAGTTCTTGAAAAACACTATTCACCATCTTCTTCAATTATTTTTAGGAAGAGATTGTGAATGAATTAGAAGCTCAAACTTATAGGATAGCTATATCTATGCATAAGGAGTCTTAGATAATTACCTTGCTAATTAACAAAGCTTGGAACTAGGATTTTGAATTTTCTTTCTTTGAAAAAGAAAAGAAGCCGAGAGCTTTTGATGAAGAAGGTGAAATAGCTTTGTGTTTTTGGTGAAAATGAATTATTGGTTGACTTGGTGGATTTGTTTTGTTTTGATTAATTACCTTTTTAACCATGAAAAATTGTGTGGTTATTAATCAACCACATCTCCTTCCCTTATGTCATGCTTAGGTCATCATGTGATGTCACTCTCCCACACTTGTCCTCTTCTTGTTGGTTTGATGACATCATCATCCCTAACCTCCTTGATTAACTCTTAGTTGCTTGCCTAATGACCGCTGATCTGTTATACGGTTCGCTTAACTTTCATTCTCGTTTATCGTTTGAGGGATCATACCCGGGATCTTATTACTTGGGTTCCCTTAACCTTTCTCAATACATTATATTCCTTTTATGATCCTCTCTTAAAATCCTTGAATTTAAATCCTTTTTATCATGTTACCTTATACTCAATTCTTTCAGAATCTGGTGGATTTTCGGGAAAAATCAAAGTGTTCGGATTTGGATTCTGACGATCTTTACATACACTTATTTAACATATAGAGTACTAATACGATCTCAGAATAACAATAAAAGAACCCCTACATAGTGTGGCATGAAAAGTTTTCTTATTCAGCAATATCAGCAAAAACACTATTCATAAGGGTTGTTACGACCGGCATTTTATGTAATATTATTGTGAATAATATTAAGTTAAATAAAAATATATTCAATGCTTGTACGTTTGTGTGAGTGAAAATTTCTGCATTTAAATTTGCTTTGGGTAGTATATGATTTTTCAAAGCAAGAATTTATTTAATTTCTTTATTTTTGATTTATAAGGAATATTCTAAGCCTTGGAGAAATTTTCTTTTAAAGATATTTTGTTCACAAATTTTGAAAGTGATTTTATAAAATCTCTAAAAATCCAAGTTATTTTATGGTGTAAATTTTATAATTTTGAACTTGTGTTTTATTTTATAAAAATAAATCTTTGGAAATTAGTTGCTTAATAATTATCAAATTACATAGTTATCCTTGCATGCAAATTCCTTCCATACATTCCAAAAGGGCTAAAGAGTCAATAACCACCCCACTAACTCTTATTTCCTAGCCAAATACCTTCTTTACCCTTGCATGCAAATTCAACCAAGTTCAAGTGGAAGGCTAATCATGTCAATTCCTAATTCCACTCACTTTTGCCAATACAAAAACCATAAGACAAGCAAAGTCATGATCATTTTTACTCATCACCCACACCACACTCACTCTTCTCTCCCTCCTCCTCCCTCACTCTCGGCTCTCTCTCTCTCACTCTCGGCCTTTAGCCGAGAACCACCCCTCCCCATTTTTCTTCATTTCTCCACCAAGCTTCTACTCTTTATACAAGTAAATGTTATCTCCCATACCATGATCATTCATATTTCAAAGAGTTTTGAGTAGAAAGTTTAAGTTTAAGGGTTGCATGTAAAGGTTTTAGTGAAACTCAAAATACAATCTTGATTCTTATGGATTTAAGGTTGTTTTTGAGAGGACTACAATGAATGGATAAGTGCCAAGTCTTGAGAAGGAAACTCTTGATGATTTAATGGCCATTTCCATCCATTTCATTCGGCCATGACCATATGGGAGCCGAATGAATGGTCCTTGAAATCATTCTTGTTGTTTTGTTCAATTTTTGCATGTTTATGTGATAATGATTTGAATTTTGTGGTGAAAATGTGATAAAACTCCTTGCATGCTAAGTGATCATCTAGGTGTACCTTATGCTAGGCTTGTATGTCAATTTTAAGATGGAATATATGTAGAAAATATGTTGTTTGGTTTGAAAAACCCGAAGGCATGCATGCATGTGGAATTCTCTTAGTTTGTTGTAATATTTTGATCATTTGGAAAAGATTTTGTTAGTGAGCTTTAATTTCAGTAGGAATAATGTGATAATATTGATTTATGCTTCTTGTTGCATGGTAATAATTTGTGGTTATCTTTTATAAAAATATATATCTTGTTGTTTCAAAGGCATGAAGATTTGCGATTTGTTAAGAGTAGTCTCTTTGTTTTGCCATAGTTGCACCTTAGGCAAGGATGATCTCACTAAGGTTATTTTGAGAAAAAGGGAGTTAAGTTCAGTAGAATACCAAGTATAGGTCTTGGTTTAAGTATTTAGTTGTTGATAATTGGGTTTGTCAAGTCAAAATCTTGGAAAATGAGAAGTTATAGTTTCTGCAGAAAAATCAGTTTAGTACCCTGAGGTTTAGAGTGAGTTTTGACCATGTCATTGATGTGCACTTTGAGGCCCAAGCCACCAGAAGTTAGTATGGAGAGTATATAATAGGTTTTAGGAGTTGGTTGGAGGTTTGCATGTCATTTGGTTAGGTGCACAAGTAGAATAACAAAATCTGTCCAGCAGGGGACAGTTTTGTTGCAACTTAGAAATAGGGAGATTTGGCCATGTCATGGGTAGGCCCTCATTAGGCCCAATTGGGCCTTAGTTAGAGGGTATGTCAGAGAAGTTTTTCCAACCATAGTTCATAGGATATGAGCTAGAACCATGTGTCACAAGTTAATTCAAGTCAGGGCATTTTCTGCCCAGAAAAACAGGGGAACCTTGGACTTTTAGCTTAGGCCCAAGAAGGCCCAAGCCAGGCCTTTGAGCCACATCAAGCTTATGAGATGCCCTTAGGTCAGGAGAGTCTTGTGTAAAAATTTTGAAGAAAAACTTGTAGTTTAAGAGTGTCTAATGCACTCAAGAAACCTTAGTTACCATTCTGAAATTTGCACCAGTAAGCACTTTCATTTATCACATAGTTTTAGGACACTTAGAAGTGAGTATTAGGTCGACCACCATAGTTGTAAGATAGTATAAGGTCAGTAGAGCAAAAGGCACAAGTGAGGGTCAATAGGTTTTGGATAATTTAGGAAAGGCACATTGAGTTAGGAAGCCCAAATTCGAAGACTTCGTTTAGTTAGCGACCAAGTAATTTAAGTGGTGAGTCGAGATCATCCGAGCCTAGTGTGGCGTTATGGTGTATGTGATGTTATTTGGTATTAATATACGATATGTGATTATGTGGCTACGTGTGTACATTTAAAAATATAAATGTTGGATATGAATTAAGTATGTATAGGCCTAAGTGCCATCCATGTTTAATTTCGGGTTGTAAATAGGTTAAGATGGAAAGAATATATTATAATGAGGATTATTATTATTTATGTAGGATCTCGAGACGAGGGAAAACTTGCCTTAAAAGTCGAGTGAAGCTCCAGTTGTTGCTCCTACCAGTCAGACCAGACCAGTCTATCTTAAGGCAAGTGATTCAACTTGACCTTCGTATCTGTTGTAAACAGTTCATATATATATCGATGCAATTATCCTGAGTCATTTTGATGTATTTAAATTAAGCGTATCTTTTGTTTATCTTTGAGTTACATAGAGATGCCATGAACCCTCGAGTACATATTGCAAGTAGTTCAAAAGTCTTTCATGATAGTTTAATGCCATGATAAATTAGAGATGCGTTATAATATCTTATTGATCCTTTTGTTTATCATGCTATTGATCTCTGAGAAATCTTGATGTTGCACCCTGATGCTTTGATTCAACTCTTGAAATAACCTCGATAGAAACTTTATCTTGATACCTAAAAGCCAATCATTTCTTAAATACATTCAAGATTGTTTGATAACCCTATCCTTACCCTAAAGCCTGATACCCTATTATATACTGAGCTGATGATCGCTTTCTTTATATTTTAACACCTTTATCCTATTGGAACCAGTGATGCCTATCTTTTGATGTTCTAATACCTATATCTTGTCTACAACCGTTGCTTTAAGCCTAGTTTGGCATTACTCTTTCATCTTATCCAATAGCCTGGCTTAATTTCCTTGTCTAAGTTCTTGTTTATGGAAACCTCTCAATTACCCTAATATAGTAAATTCTAGTAGATCATGGCCCTGAGATTTAGTGTCATATTTCCAGTGTTTCAAGTTGATCTATAATCCCTTGATAAAAATAATTACAGTCGAAAGAGATTTTGTCATAAATCGGCATCAGTTTTTAAAATGATTAAAACGTGGATTTTTCAGTCCCAAAGGGGGACAAATGTTTTCTTGAATGGTGGATCTGGACTGAGACGCGAGTCCTTTCCACACTTATATTAGGCTTAAAAGTTGCCTAGGGATTCCCAATAATGTTTTAGAACCCAGCGAGGTTCGGGATTACTTCGCGGCTGATCACCGGCTGTAATCCGTAGCGTCATAAAATGATTTTGATTAAGAATGGTTTTAAAATTTGTTTTGATGCAAGCAAAATGATGCCAACTCACATAAGTTTTATCTCTCGATTATCATTGATTATGCCATTCCATTGTCATTCCTAAAGGTATATCTCGATTTATGCTTTGCGTTGTATTGTTAGCACTTGTTGAGCTTTTGGCTCACTTCTTGCTTTAACCCTGATATTACAGCTAGCAGCCATGGTTAGATTCAAGCAGACTGCCCGTAAGACCTGTGATGCGGATGCTTATGTTCGAGCCCAGGTAGAATAAGTAATAATAGTTGTGTGAGGACTCGGTATTTGTAATCAGATGTAATAGTTGGTAGTGTTGGGCTGTTCCAAACCCTAAACTGTAAGATCTTGGATTTTGGTTGTGTAGTACTCATTAAAATGATGTAATAGCTATAATTATTTTGCTATTTAAGTTGGGGGTGTGACAAAACTCAATATTCTAAGTCAAGTCTAACCCAATATTTCGTATAATTGAATCAGTCTCCAACGGCCCACGGCTGTAGCACGTACCTACCTTTAGATTCTAATTCAATGTACACATCTCTATGTAATAGATAAGTATTTCTTATTTCAAAATCAAAGCCCTCGGCTGTAGCACGAAACGACAATAATTTAAAAATAAGAACCACTTTCTACCATGTTGGAAGGCTATGACCGACACAAGCCCGTTGTGTCATTGGCCAATTACTACTTGATATTATTTAATTTTAGAGGGATTATATTACGTTACAATCATAATCATATTATAAAGAGATTCTTCCTTTTAAATTAAATATTTCAAATCAATAATCGATAATCAGATGATTCCCAGATCGGGTAGAGCATTGCCAAGAGGCGTCACTTAATAACCCTTTCTTACAGATAGAAATCTGTTATTGACAGAATCATCCTTTCTCTCAATATTGAAAATTCATATTCAATTACGTGTTTCATAAACAAAAGAATCTCATGATCGTATTCATAATATTTATTGTTAAGGCAAGAAACGATTCCTATTCTAGATTTTCAAGAGCACGCCTTATATTGATTTAAGTTCACCTAAATCTATCATCGCATGGCAAACATAGGCATATATCTCATATATAAAATTAAATAAACAAGTAAATGTAAAGTGCAATAAAGTAAATGTGTTTGGTTATGGCCCCATCCTATGTGATCTTTATCAAGCTCATGATAAAGATCAAGGTCAATCTAATATGGTGATGGAAATAAATACAACTACTTATTACATAAGTCTTCTTCTTTGTTTAGACTTCTTGTATGCCTCGTCTTCTTCTTTGTATCACCTCCATTGGATAGCCTTCTTGAGTCTTCAATTATATTACATGATTGAAAGTAAAACTAATCTAATGAATTTACAAGAATAACTCGAGTTACATTCGAGATTTATGATTACAAAGATTGACGACATGCAAGTCGTATTTAAAACCAAAACCAAAACCATTACACTAAGGTCGAAAGGCCATAACCATCCACCATGCTCATACAACACATAAAAGCATGTTAAAACATATAATCTGATCTTAATATATCATATTATCCATGATCTAATCATAAAAAGAAAATATGACAAAAATCAAAAAAATCAGAATCAAATCAGAAAAACAAGAATCACTGTTTACCGGAAGTAAACGACGTCAAACGCCTTACAGATGAGTCGTTGATAGCTTTAACTATCAGTTTTGTTCAGACGCTCGTTTACCTGTGGAATAGGGTATTCGTTTGCGTAAATCGGACACCAGACCCAGATTTCAGCAAATCTGCAGCAGCCAATTCAGAATCCGTATCTAATATGATTCTCATAATTAGAACAAACATAAATCATGTATATATCAGTATATATACAGATTACATAATCATCTTATGATTATACAACTCACATGAATATCATATATTCAAAACCATACATATATAAACATATTATATCAACATCAAATCATGGCGAATCACGTACATGCTCATATATCGAAAATAGTTAAACACATAAACGAATTAAAAACTTTTCGCAAGTAGCTCTGATACCATTGAAGGGTTTTAAGCACATAAACGCAGCGAAAACGTAAATTTAAATCTAAAAAAAATGAAACCCTCCGCAGGATCCATGCGAATAATAATATTTAATTCGTAGTTCAGTATGTTTACCTCAAGAAGCTTTACGTTAATGGAAAGATGGCAGTCTTTAATGGTGATCCAAAAATGATTAACGAAGATCCTTAGCAGCTGCTCCTCAAGTGTGAAGCACTCCACCAGTATCCACCAAGAAAACGATGTATTGAAGGAGGAGGAGATGGAGAGAATTAGGGTTTTGTAAATCTTTTTGGTTGAGGCAAAAATAGGGTTATTAATAGTATATTTATAGGCAAAATTTTCAGCTAAAAATTTTCCCATAAAATATTATTATTATTAACCCTTTATTATTCTCACTAATAATTAAAACACCTTTTAATTATTAATCTTTTTTCTAAACTCTTTAGAAATAATTCTCTCACTTGATTTAATTTCCAAAAATTAAATTCTTAATTAATAATATTAAGAACCTTTTCTTAATTAATTTATAATTAATTAAATCTCATTTAATCAATTATTAAATTTGCCAATTAATTATTTATTTCATAAATAAATAATTATCAGCCATTATTAATTAATTCCTCCACCATTAAATCATTCTCTTTTATGGTGTGACCCTGTAGGTTCAATATTAAGCCGGTAGTAGAAATAAATAATAATAAAACTATTTTATCATTATTTATATAAATTCTCTAATTCATTAAATATGATTAATTAATTAATCATATTTATTCTACATCGTGAGGGATACTTCTCAGCATATCGCGACTATCCGGATAATACGAATTCACTGCTTAGAATACCAAAAACCTATTCAGTGAGTAGTTACCGTACAATCAATTCCTTCTACCCTGCAATGTCACGATTAAATACAAGGCATGGAACTTGTGTCAAGCCTATCTTATTTAATCACTTGCTTTCCCATTCACTATGCTTAGTTCTATTTAATGTAAATTAGAAACTCCTTTCTAATTTCATTCACTCTGGCCAGAGATTCCTGAACTAACATAAGTGGATCAGCATTGAACATTCTCTTCCTACACTGGAAGGGGTAGATCCTTTATTGATCATACACTATCTTCGTGTACAAATTTCTATACCCAGTAGAGCCCTTATAATTGTCCCTTGAGACTAAGAACTAAACCAAAGCATAGTTCAGTGTACACAAGATGACTATGATGACCTCAAGTCTAAGGATACTTGTACAACTATCACTATGTGAACAACTGCTGACACGTGAGTGAACTCCATCAGTTGTTCAGCTGTGTGAGTCATGTTCAGTGAACTTATTCTATAATAAGCACCTACATACTAGCTATAGTGTCACCACACAAATGTCTATGAGAACAGACATCCTTCATAATGAAGCAAGCATAGTATATACTGATCTTTGCGGATTATTAATTACCAGTTAGTAATCCTACGACCAGGAACTATTTAAGTTTAGAGTTATCATCTTTTAGGTCTCATTATTATGATTTCATCACAATCCATAAAAAGCTTTACTCTAAACTGTGGTATATCTTATTTAAACATTTAAATAGATAGAGCCCACAATAAAAACAGAACAAGTCTTTTATTAATATCAATGAAATCAAAACAGATTACATAAAAGTTATTCCTAAATCCTCATACATGATTGGACTTAGGACATATCTCTTTCAAGTATCACTATACCTATGATCAATTCAATGAGATTTGATCATCAGTAACAAACACACCAGTCTTAATGCATTATTATTGTCCCTTAATAATAATACTCGACTAGGGACCTTTAGGAATATTGATACTATTCTCATAATCTCATTTCTAAGTCATGTACTTAGAGATATAGAATTGCATATCATATTCCAAGGACATTTATTAATCTAACATTTATATCGCAGTAAATTAAGAAATTAATAAACTATAAAGGGAATAATCGATAGAACATAAACATTAATAATCCTAATGTCTTAAACTAAAACATCATAGTGTTGTCTCTAGGGCACAAACACTGACAATCTCCCACTTGCACTAGAGCCAATCACCCATGTATCAATACTCATGGAACTAGTATGACCATCGTGCTTATGCTGAGACAAAGCCTTAGTCAATGGGTCTGCAACACTATCATTACTATGCACTTTACATTTATATCTCCTTGATCATTAATCTCATTAATAAGGTGATATCGCTTAAGGACATGCCTAAACAGTCTCCTTGGCTGTTTCGAAAACATCAATATATTCGGCTTCCATAATATCATCAATGTTCTTGATGTGAACTATTTAAGCTAACATCAATTATATTTAGACAAAACACAAACCAGGCATAGACACATAATTATCCTTGTCTATCCATAAATTAGGTTAAGAAACTAGTATCGGTGTAACCCTTTACAACTAGTTCCCTATCTTCTCCTTACACAAAAAATAAATCTTTAGTCCTCTTTAAGTACTTAAGAATATTCTTGACAACTATCCAGTGACCCTCACCTAGATTAGACTGGTATATGTTCGTTATGCTCAAAGCATACGAAATATCAGTACAAGTACATATCATTGCATACATTATAGATCCAATTGCCGAAGCATGTGGAGCTTTTCTAAGACGACCATTATCATCTAATGATTTAGGGAAGTTATCCTATGAGATCACTATCTCATGAGAAATCGAAACATATGCTTTCTTTGTCTCGTATATCATAAAATACTTTATCAATGTATGTACTCCGACTAGGTTGATTAATCTCTTCAATCTATCTCTATAGATCTTGATCCCTAATATATAGGTAGCATTGCCTAAGTTTTTCATCGAGAAACTATTTCTCAACCAAGTCTTAACAGCCTATAGAGAAGGTATATCATTCCATATCTGTTATATGTCATCTACATATAATACTAGGAATGTCATATGGCTCCCACTAACCTTCTTGCAAACACATCTTTTTTCCAAATCTAATAGTCAAAGTAAGCAACTATTGCTAACAAAATCCTGATGGACTTGACCATACCAACTAGTGAAAAAGTCTCATCATAGTCTATACCATGAATGTTTTTGAAACCTTTTGCCACTAGTCGCACCTTATAGGTTTGTACTTTACCATTCATGTCAGTTTTCTTCTTGAAAACCCACTTGCACCCTATAGGTTTTACCCCTTCGAGTGGATCAACTAAAGTCAATAATTTATTTTGATACATGGATTCCATCTCGGATTTATTGGCCTCCATCCAACTCTCGGAGGTTAGACTGTTCATAGCATCTTGGTGGGTGAGAGGCTTATCATTATCTGTAAGCATCACATCACCATCTTGAGTAAAAAGAAATCCATAATTTCTCCCGGACTCATGGTGAATCCTACTAGATCTATAAATAACCCGTGTTTTCTTGGACAGGATTTGTAATAACTCAAATTTTTTAGACTTTGTAAAAGCGTTTAATGAATAGTAACCCTGGTAGATGGGGAAAACTTTTTAGCCCACACTATGTTGTGCATGAGAAATTGAAGTTCGGAGTTGATAACATGATTATACGTACCAAATGAGTGTATGTAAATGCTATTAGTTTTCGAAGAAAACGAACTTTGAAAAATGACCGTATTTACGAACCATCGAGTATTACGGGAATCAAAATATAATTACGAATTTAAAACCCTACAGATTTATATCCAAGAATGATACTTCAAAACATAAAGAATAAATGCGAAAGGATTTACGCCGCGAACCGTTTACGAGAAATTATTACGAAAACGATTAAGGGACTGAACAAACGCGTAAATGATTAAATAAACGTATCGCACTAACTAACCATGGTAAAAAAATTAACCATGGCTACTTTATCAAATAATAAGCTAAGGTTATAGGAATGATCATCTAAGGCTAGAAAATAGTAAGCTAAAGACTAAACTACTAGCTTAGCTTGTAATCTAGAAAGGGCTAGCAATATTTGTCCAAGGATTTTCCAACATAAATCTATTATAGGTTGTATACTAGAGAATATACAAGCATATCAAAAAAATTATTGCAAGAAGCAACCCAGAAGCAACACAAAAACTGTCTCCCCTCTCCCAAAGAAGCACCATTCGGCCCCTTCCTAAAAAACAAGAGAAATCAATTTCAAATCACCAAGCTCTAACCATGGAAAAATTCCCCCATTAATTCTCAAGCTTCATACCACCTAAACTAAGGTAAGATAAATCTTTGAGCTCTTTTTATCAAGGTTTTATGGGTGAAATAAATTCAAGAAAGATGATAGTGCATAGTCTAAGTAGTAACTTTTATTTGGTTTCTTGATTTTAATGGTTGTTTTAGGTTCCAAATACCCTACCAAGCACTCCCAAGACTTCACCATCATCAAGAACAAATCTCAATCTCTCAATAAAGGTATAAATCTTTGACCCATCCTTATTTAAGATTTAAGTTCAAGATTCTTTTAGAACATAGTTATAAACCTAGTTTTGGTGGAAGTATTGTTGTAATCATGATGTTTAGCTAAGTATATTTAAGGTTGATTGTTGTTGCCTCAAGAACATGATTTTTTTTTAGAGGAGTTAGTGTGGTGATGATGATATGTTGATTTTTGGTGGTAGTATAAAGATTTAAGACATAAACGAAACTCGGATCGTAACCGTAATGTCGCTAAAGCGAACAAAATATAACTTTAAGTTTCTGCAGAAAGTCCCAAAGATGTAAACTGTAGTTTATTTAAAAATAATACTTTATTATGATAGAAAATGTTATAAGGATCTTTTAGGCGCTTGAATCGCTTGATTCCGATTTACGAATCAAAAGTTATGGCCGTTTTACTAAAAGTGATTTACGCAACAAAAACTGCTACGAATTACGAATTTTGAAAATAAAAAGAATCGACTTAAAAATGCTCATATATCATGAAATGTTTTCAGAGAGTATTAAATTGAGTTTATTAACGGCCATAAAAATTTCAAGAGAAAATAATAATTTTTCAATTTTATAAAAATATCGGAGCCGAGACCGCGTGATTAAAAAACCGTAGAATCCATAATCAGAGCCGACAATGAAAATAAAAACGGACTTAAGATACTTTGAAAAAGGAAAGCGACCATAATGTGAATAAAGAATTAAAGAAATGATAAGAGTAATATAAGTCGAGAGGGTGCATAATAAGTAGCACATGAGTGCGAGTCGCCGTGAATTAGAACGGGACCTAATAAAACGAATTGTGTTTATGATTATAGATTTCCGAGCGGAACCTAGAGCATCCTTAACCTCGAAATACCCAGACAAGTTTTCAAACCCTACATTTTAAGAACCGTTGTGTTGTGAATATTTTACAAAATTGTGATATATGCATGAGATTGATTTAAACTATTTTACGAAGTTGAGATGTATTACATTACTCAATTATTGATAATTTCTGGTAAATTTTCATACCGAGTTCGAAATGTTATATTTAGACCGAGAGTCGGTTGGTGTAAGCTTATAAAAACCCGAAGTATTTCGGAGGAGTTTATATTTGAGAGCGTTAATGCTCGCGAGTAGCGTGGCGTGTATATATTTTAGACCGAGGATCGGTCAGTAAAAAAAAATTTGATAAAAATCCGGAAGTATTCCGGAGGTGCTTTATTTAAGAATATTAACGCTATAATAGAGCGTAATGTATAAATTGTAAGACCGAGAGTCGGTCAGTTTTGTTTTTATAAAATATAAACCCGGGAATCATCTCAGAGATGTTTTGGATGATTAAAAGTCCGTAATTATTTTATTCCAAGGGACTCGACGTCCACTTGCGAAATATTAAATATCTCGAACTTTCATTAAAATGATTTCCAAAAATTATATTCCCTCAACTATATTTAATTACTTGAATAATGAATATTATCTCATTTATTCATTTAATATAGGAGAATTATTCTCCAATGATTAATTATTTCAAACTCGATTAATTAATAAAGATTACTTTAATTATCTAAACATAAATTAGTTGAGGAATACTACTTCAAATATATTCTTTTAAGATATAATTATTCGAGGTTTAGCTATTTAATAATTATTATTATTAATTATTTATTAAATGATTTATATGACTTTAAAATCATAAAACATGATTTAAAATACTTTCTGTATTTCAGAAAATCATTCGAATAATTTCAGATCGTTGGAAAATATTATCTCGACTTATTTTAAATATTTTGAATATAGTTTCAAAAGAAACTTCCCATTATTTACTTATCTGTTGACAACGGTCAACTCACATCCTTATTACTTCCTCCGAAAACTTTTGGAAGTACATATATATGAGGTAAAGTTGTGCATATCAACAAGCAAAACGCTTGGGGAACTTCGATATAGTTCGATGATTCTAAGTATATGATAGGATTCTTAAAAGGATAAGGAGGGGTAGAGATCCAGTACTTCGTGGACTGGGGAGACTGCCATATTTATTTTCCGTATGAGAAGGTACCATGTGTACTGAAGGACATACGAAGTATGCAAAATATACCCGGGTGGAATGGGGAAGCATATAAAGCCCGAATGCGGCTTGGGTGACAACCAGGATGTTAGGAAGTCGTCACTCTACATGTAGAAAAGGTTACTGTTACCGTTATACGACTGATCATCATATCTCGGGGGCTCCAGTGAATGTCCTATTCTTCCAATTGGAATTGTGATGCAATACCGTAACCCAAGCCTAGGTGCTGGGTTTACCATTAAGGTATTCACAGGATAATAAGTCCATAAAGAATTATTTTCAAAAGAAGGTGTGTATCACCGAGGAAAATTATTTTTGAATAAACATATTTATCATATATGGAATTATACTTAAATTTCTCATACAGTCTATTCATACTGTACATTATTATGGATGAGCATTATTGCTCACTCTTGATTTCTTTTAAATGTCATAACACAACAGATAACCAGTATGCCGGTGTGGGACTTAGTCGCTTGCAATCATGGGGAGAATCCATGGCAGTTTTGTCTCAGGTGGGCCAGAGTATCAGATAGGTATAAGATATCAGTCGTAATTATTGTAACTTCATGTAGAGGTTATGAATAATTGTTTGAGATCCTGTAAAGTACATTTGAGTTTTAACAATAGATGATACTTGTTGTCATCATTTCTAAGGCTATAACTTGTGAGTGTGTGAGATTGGGGGTCTGTGAAATGCAATTATTGGATTATTGAGTTAATGCAGGTTACACATGATTGAAGGATTGTGTGACGACCCAGATTCGTGACTCCGGATTTGGGGGCGTTATAATAATGGTATCAGAGGCATAAGTTATAGTACTCAGAAATGAGAGTGTTATTAGTTTGTCTAGATGCGTGATATCGTAAGAGCTCATATAGAGTTCATCATTGGACTACCGGATGTAGCCTCAATGTGTAGGTTAGGATAAGTGTATATTTGAGGTATCAAAGTATGACTAAGAGGACCATTGGAGATTATCGGAATGATGAGAAGAAAAATTAGAATCATATATAATTTGGCAAGTATGTGGATGTAGAACTCGGAGCTGAGTCTCCAAGGCATTTGGGGTAAAGACGGTATTACCAACACCATATGTTTATAACACGAGCCTTGTTACTCATAGTTCTTTATAGGTTGCCCATGAAGGGGCATCACATGAGAGAACCATAAAGTCTAATTATTAATATACAGTTGAGGTTATTAACCCAAACTAGTTGAAGGTGTCATTTTACCAATGAGATGTGAATATCGTATTAGTAACGAATCCAGCAGAGATAGTGTCCGATATACCCTTGAGGTTTTTCCATTAAGGAAGATTTGAATATAATATACTAATGTCATCATAAGAAAAGTACACTACATGATATTATGAGTGCGCTTAACATATAAGATTATGATGGTTTAGCTCAGAGATCAAGAGCATCGAGAATTGATGGCATGTCTATAATTAAATGGCATAGGATTACAACGAGCAATGGTTTGATCTTAGAACCTTTTAAAAGGATAGACCAGTGAGTCTAGAGAGGAATTCCTCGGTAGGTATTATCTTAGATACTATGTATATAAACTCGTAGACCTCTAATATATTCGATAACGCATGTTCAATTACACACACACATGCCACCGAACTTATGGACTGCATTGAGATCCCTAAGAGATCTCTTTGATCTGTTCATAGATGGAACTGGCCACTTGTAGTTAGTAACAGATGCGTGTACCAGGCACCTATCGGCTTAACAAATGTTTTTGGAATATTTCTGAGTAAGGTCTTCGAGGTAAAACACCGGAATGACAAATTTACGTGCAAAAGTCAAGTTAGTAAGCGATTTTAAAATGATGTTGAAAGAGAAACTATTTGAAATATGGAATTACGAAGAAGAAGAGGTGGGATCATCCTCAAATGGATAATGATGAGAGTTAGGACAATCAGTGAAATATTTTGGCACCTACTCACTATCACGTTACTCCCTCCAAACTGTTGATCATTCATATTGCCTTGATAAGTCATATCAGGCAATCCTTTTCATTCCCTACTTTGAACTTCTGATGTGACCATCTTGAATAGTCTTTATCCGCATCGGGACTTGTTCAATTCTTTTAGTTGATCAATGAACTTTCATTCATAGATTATGATCTTCTTGTTTGGCTCAAAGCTATTTATACTTTATTTCAATTATCCAAGGAATTTTTTTCTTCTCAATTCATTGACGAATATTCATTATGAATATCTTCATTTGATTCTTCTTTCATACTTACTCTTCTCAGTCGAGATTGTAAATATTTAACAAATTGTTAAAAACATGGATGCTCTAATATCCATAGATTCCTCGGGAATCCCTTTCTTCTAATCGGGATGAAATTGTATATTGAACTTTGAAATCATAGTAAGGGTATCAATTTGATATTGGTACTCCGAATTCAATTCTATTTGAGAATCTGATAAAGTATGTAAACGAGGACACCTCTGAGTGTACCCTTTTATTGGCAAGAAATATTTGATAAGAGGCTATCGATTATTCTGATGCCAAGACCACTCGATTCAGAGTTATAGGCCCCAAATTGGAAAACTCTTTATTTTGAAATCGTCATCCAGGTAGCCACAAATTCTTTAGTGGTTACGATATTGAGATTTTCTTTTTCGAACAAACTGAAATATGCTTAGTTGTATATGTTCTCATAAATGACTAGTTAATGTCCTAACTAGTCGAAATTTTAATTAATACGATGAAAGTCTAGCTAATCGTTCTAGCTAGTTGCTATGGGCCAAACCAATTGTGTTGGCCATTTTCTTAGCCGGTTGATAATATTGCTTGATATGGACTAGTTATTATTTTGCAATTTCGACTCCCAATCAAATTTTTATTATTCCATAGTGCATTATATATGCAAAATTTAATTGTTGATGAAATTTTCAAAGAATGATTTAATTGAGACCTAACTAGGTCGCCCACTCAAACGAGAATTCATATTCAGCTTTATGAAATATTTTGTTCATAAAATATTCTATTCTTTTATTTATATAAAGTATATCCAATTAAAACCATAAAGTGATTAAAGAACAATATACTTCCTTATTTGTTAATCACTGAGTAGAATTCCTTCTTTCAAAATAACATCATTTTGAAACCTCAATGGTTAACCTTTGGTTGAAAATATTATTTCAAATTTCCTTCATTATTCGAAAAGAAAAGTATTCTTTCAATGGGAAAATCTTACAAGTATCATTCGTATGATGTTATTATTCAGCAATCATCACTTTCAATGGATATTCTCTATAATATCACAATATAAAATTATAAGGACGTGGAATGATAATCCTTGCTGTATTCTTCCTTCTAAGTTATAAAGCTCCTGAGTGTTGCGACTCTTTTATTCAGAGCTCATTATTTGTTCAGATGTTATATTTTAAAATCTTGTTAAGATTGTCTAAATTTCATCGATATCGTGAAAATCATTTTTCCCAAGGCTAATTGCCTTCCCAACAAAGAGAGGTATAGTTGAGAACCGATTGTTGTAATATGAGACTGAAAGCTCAGTGCTATGATGGTGCAATCGGAGCATCGTGATGAATAAGTTGTTTTAAAAAGGGAATACCATGTTTAGTTATTATCATAAGGATCTTTAACATGGTTATAGAAGAACGATAATAGAGATATAACGTGATTAGTGAGGTACGCTTCTGTGAAACACTATCGGGATAAGAACTAATGAATTCGGGAAAGACCAATCATGTATGAATTCGAGGAATAAGATTTTCAAAAAGTCAAGGTAAGATTAGTTATAACCTCTTGTTAGAAATACTCGACGATAAAAATAGGATTTTGTATGAAATATAATGATACATCTACGCAGCTTAATGACCGTGACATAAGGCATCCTAATAATGATCTAGAATAATTGCGATAAGGTTTGCACTGGTAGGGACAAAGAGTTTAACTTATGAGAAAATTTTGATTTTTTGTCTTACATTAAACACGAGGTAGGGGCTATAGTCAAATTGATCAAGAGTTGTGATTGAGAAATATATTATCATCAAGGAAAGGCCAATATGGTGGCCGACACTTTAAGTAGTAAAAGACAGATTGAGATTAATAAATTTCAGGACAACTGATGAAAAAGGATCTCATGATTGAATTTTGAAGTTGAGACAAGGTGAATAGAACCCTTTATTAGGTAACCGGAAGACTTGATGATGCCTAGAAACTTAAAAGGATATTAGTCATGAACGAATATGAAAGGGATGTCATTGATTAGGAAAGTAAGTACTCGACATGGTTGAAAGTGAAAACGGAAAGGCGAGGTTTAAAATTTTGGCAATTGCGGCCTGTAAATGACCCGAATGGGAGTAAGAGTTAATTATAATAAATTTTGAAGGAAGATTATCAAGAACCAAGTTATCTGTCGTGCTACTTGAGGATTTTGAGTGATACATTAAATAAGACCGCTTATTTATTATGCAAACGATAGATGTCCACTCTATAAAATTGTTATGAACGCAGAAGAGATAATTGGGACAGAGAGACCCCGTGACAACTGCGCCGCGCAAGGACCCAATATTTAATTTCACAACGGGACTATTTCCCAAGATATTTTGTGAAAAAGGACGGACAGAGGCATGACTTAGAGTTCTCAAATTGACAAGTAGAATGAGAGGCTATCCTGATCATTGAAGATACGTCTAGCGGCTTACCTTTTATTTGGAACGGTTTGAGGAATCCCCTATTATTGACAGATAATTCGTGAAGATGTACTTACCACTCTAGCATACAAAAAATAGTCGTTGATATCCCTTATGAAGGACAACGTGGAAGAATAAAAGATGTCATTTTCGGATCTGATAGAAGGCAAAGAAGATCGTACACGCCCTATAAAGGCCACTGGTAGCAGGTACCAATAAACGCGAATACGTCTAAGGCGCTAGCGAGAATAACAAGTATGACCCAGAAGGTATCGTAAGTACTAAATATATTATACGGGGAATGATTAAAGAAGTCCGACTCATAACGAAAGCTGAGCGTTCCACAAGTCTAAATGTGTCAATCAATTGCGTATGAAATGGTGCTTCCTTCAAGATGGCAACAGGATCCGACGTGCCTTACGTTACTACAGGAAGAAATGTTAAATCCGGCGATAAATGTATAACCAGAGACGAGCGTGTAGAAATGAAATAAGAACTTCTCACATAAAATAATCGGCATAGATGATGCGCCGAAATGAGCAAACGTTAAGAAACGAAACTATAGCACTAGTAAGAATGATGGAGGGGGAAACGAATAAGTTAAAGGAGTATTCCAAACACTAGAAGATGCGCTAATAGTCCATATAGATTTCTAAGGAAAATAAAGTGACCAATTGACGTTAATCGATTTACCGACAATAACGAGTTATCGTGCGGGCATTGGAACGACTATAAAGCTTGTACGGAAGAAAGAATCGTTCTCCCTTAGGTTGGGAAAGAGTTGGTAAGCGGAAGATACTTGGACCATCGTTGAGTCAACAGACCGAAGAAATTCCTAGAAATTATCAGAACCTGACTAGTGGCAGCCCAGGATAAACAATAGATATATGCGGACCAAAACTATAAAGACAGGAATTACGAAGGAACATTCCAAGTATTGTTGAAAGTGCCTCCCGGGGAGGGAGTGATGAGATTCGAAAGGATAGAGAATATGAAGCAGAGGATTTAGTGTTGTTGAAGGTATCTCCATGGTAGGGAGTAATGAGGTTTGGAAAGAAAGGGAAGCTGAGTCCCAGATTCATAGAACCCTTTAAAATTTTGAGGAGAATAGAACCTCTAGCTTACGAGCTCACCTTGCCTCCTAATCTGCAACAAGTGGATAACGTGTTCCACGTGTTAATGCTAAGGAAATACCATGTCGATGCGCGACATGTGATAGAGTATGAGCAGGCAGATTTACAACCAGACCTGACCTATGTTGAGCAACCGGTAAGAGTAATGGACAAAAAAGAACAAGTGCTAAGGAACAACACTGTGAAGCGGGTTAGAATCCTGTGAAAAAATCAAAATGTTGATGAGTCAACTTGTGTGGCGCCCTCCAAACCCGGGTCAGAAGTTTGGGTCCACACACACACACCTTAATTATAACCTGCTTATAACCATAATAAAGATAATAATACTATGCAGTGACCCTACTTACCAAATACCATGGACCGCAACAGGTTAAAGTATATACACAAGCCCACACACACACTTACATTACAAACGTCCAAATCCCAACTATTCAAACTTAAAACTGAATAATAATAAACATTATTACAAACTTCACAAACTTAAACTATTCCAAAAGCTACCAGCTAGCTTAACTCGATCTACCTCGACCCCTAGCTCTCGCACTGGATTGGGGATCCTCGCTACCAACAGGTTCCTTCTTAACTGGAAAAGAATATAAACAACATCGCATAAATGAGCTAACTAGCTCAGCAAGTCATATTGACAAGACTGAGAATAATAATCATCAAGTGAAAAGAATTAAGGTATCAAGTGAACAATGATAAATGATTTAGAATTGGATATTATATTTTCATTTTAAAAACCAAGGTTAGGCTGTTGATCAGTCACGCACTAACCCCGAGCAAGGCACACAACTCTGCTCTAATTACTGGATCCAAGGCACATATTGGCCTAACTTGACCACCAATCTGGTCTGACCACGAATCTGGTCCACAATTTTATAAAAAAATCCACTTCTATCATAATAACAGAATAAACATTGCAAAGTAATAAACAAAATTATAAGCAACATTTGATGTCCAATAATGAGATGGTTTCAATCTTCACAAAGAAATAATATGGCAATTTCAAAGAATGGCTATCAGGTGGTGAAAGAATTGGATAACAGAAGAATCAAAGTGTCAAGGTTATAAGGATTTGGTCTTTCAAAGCATAAGGTAAAATGGTTTGAATATGTAAGCAATCTGATTCAGTGGTTGGTATTTACTTTGTATATATTTTTGGAGTAGTATCATATAGTTGTGGTTCGTATTCGGGTAATCAACAATCAATGGTTCATAAATAATAAGGTTTACAGTTCAAAGATCAGTAACTGAAATCAAGGTTTAGGGTTCAGTGCTTCAAAGCACTTGCGATATAAAACAGGACAATCAATAATCTACAATATATCTTGAGAAAATTCAGAACACTTGCCTGATATTTGCTTGCTATACTTCACTATCTTCCAATCACAATCTCCTATTTCTCGACTACTTATTTCCCTTTCCTACGCCTTGCCTCTTCTGCTCACATATCATAAGTATCTATCAATACTCAACTCATACAATTCTATTAGGTATACACTTCTATCTACCCTTCATTTTACCCAAATCCGACTAACGGATTGAAAGTTATGCTAATAACAAGTAAATACTGATCACATAGTCCGACAGTCAAACAAACAAATCACATATAATACATAACACATCACATAATCAATGAAATTTCATTTATATGGAAGTCTCAGGTCATAAACAGTCTTTCGGGTATTTAATATGATTTTTAAAATATTTTTCGGAGTCAACACGGGTCGTTGGATCAATTTTAAAGCAATAAACATGGTTCAGTTGGCCAAACCTGGCTTCAAAATAATTTTATAATAATTATCGAGCCTTGAAAACAATTTAAAATAATATTTTAAAGCTCAAAACTATTTTCGGAATTTTGAAATCATTAATAAATAATTAAATCCAATTCAATAATTAATTAAAATCAATTAGTAATTAATTAACTAATTAATTATTAACTAAAATTAATTAACTAATTAATTCAGATTTATTTTTGAATTAAAAAATAATTTTTGGAATTAAAATAATAATTTTTGAAATTTTCAGTAATTAAAAACAAATTTTTATAATTAAAATAAATAGGAAATATGATTTTTAAATAATTTATAAACAGGAATCCTATTTTTTCAAAGTTTACAATCTACAGGGACTGAACTTCATCGTTTTCAAAACAACAGGGACTAAAGTGTAATTTTGTACCCCCGTCGCCGAAAAACACCGTGTCTCGCCGGAAACGGCGTTCCCGGAATCCTCACACCTCCACAAGCTCCATATTTAATCTACACAACACCAGGAACACAACGATGCAATCAAATCATTCTAATAACCCCTGAGTTGGCCGGAAATTGGCCGAGAAGTTCGTCGGTTTTCCGTGAACTCGATGAAAACTTCAAATGACAACTCCTTTCAAACCGGGGATCGTTTGTTAACGAGCTATACACCAATCGATTGAAAATTTCAAGAGGAAAAAAACCCACCCATCTAGAACATCTAATAACCCCTGGAACAAAAAGCCCTAAATTTCAATTAAGAACATTCATATCGGTTATAAACCCTGATTTCAAAATTCGAAAATTAAACTCAATTTTGAAAATGTTATTGAACTCCAAATCAGTCATATGACATATCAAAATCATCAGGAAAACAAGCTCTAAAACATGCAAGCATCAAATCATTCAAACTATCATCTGAACAAAAATTCATATTTTTAATTAAAATAATTCGAAAATAAATAAAAATATAGAAAATAAACCTTTGATTATGCAGTGATATGAAGCACAGATTCTGATAGTATATTTGTTGTGAATATGTTGTGTACTTGATGATTACCTAAACAAAACATTTAAGTAAATTTTACTTAGTGAAATAATGTAGCACTCGACGGATAAGAATTATAGTCCCGACGGATAACTCGTTTTAGTCCCGACGGATGAGTAACTTATTATCCATCGAGTGAGTAGCTTATGTAATAATAAGTTTGTAGCACAGTGTTGTATGCACCTTTGTATAGAATCTGTAGTAGTATATAAGTCATGTTGACTTTAACTAGATATGCAGAATAGGTTGATTAACTGTACATAAGCAATGTCTTGTAATTCTGTATAAGTGAAATGAAGTCAAGTGCCAAACTAGCTATCAACGGATGATTAACAAAGCTTCGACGATGATCAAATGACTTTCAACGGATGTTTAAAATAGCAGTCGACGGATGATCAAGTAAGTCATCGATGTATGATCTGAAAGTCGACGGATGATCATATCAAGATTCAAACATCAGTTGAACAGTGAAAGCTGACACACAGCCGTCGAGTTGGATACAAACACAGTGTGGAAGCCCATTAACTAGGTAATAGAGGACGAAAAGCTGTAAAGATCAAGACTGTTAGATTTTATATTTATTAAGTTCTTTTGACTTTGTAATCTTGGTAATATATAAACCAAGAGAGTAGCAAATAGAAAAATAATTAAGAGAGCTAAGAAACAAACACAGAGAAATCTTTGTAAGCGCTATCTTTAGCATTTCCTGTGTTCTTAGTAGTTCTATTTTGTATAAGCAGCTGTGAGCATTTCTGCACACAGAGTCCTCTCGATATATTAAATATATCTCAGGTGGAATTGTTTAAATCCACCAGAAAGTTTTTAAAGACTCTTGTTTTTAATTACTCTTGTTTTGATTCATTAAAGTTTATATTCCGCATTGTGCTAATCAAAACAAATATATCTATAATCGAGTTGAACATTTTTATTTCAAGAAAAAGTTCAAGAATTCCATTCAACCCCCCTTCTGTAATTCTTGCTATATTGTTAAGGGACTAACAATTGGTATCAGAGCAGGCTCTTAATCTACAAAGAGTTTAAAGATCGAAACAATACAGCAAGATGAATAAGAAAGATGTTGGAGTCAAGATTCCTTTTCTTGATAAAGATAATTACCATCATTGGAAGGTAAAGATGCATCTTCATATGCTTTCTCAAGATGAGGCCTATGTGGACTGCATAGAAAGAGGCCCTCATGTTCCAATGAGAGCTACAATAGGAAATGAACCATCTGTTCCAAAGCCAAGGCATGAATGGTCTGACCCTGATCTTGAACAAGTCAGGAAAGATAAAAAGGCCATGAACATTCTGTTCAATGGTGTTGATGTAGATATGTTTGATAACATCATCAACTGCAAGACTGTCAAGGAAGTTTGGGACACAATACAGATAATCTGTGATGGTACTGAGCAAGTAAGAGAAAATAAAATGCAGCTCCTGATTCAGCAATATGAGCGTTTTCACAATGAAGAAAGTGAGTCACTCGCTGACATTTTTAGTAGATTCCAAAAGCTACTAAATGCTCTTAAATTGCATGGAAGAGTCTATCTTTTCTATTTATTTTTTTTGTTGGATCAAAATAGAATTACGCCTGATTTAATTCTGTCGAGTGAATACAATCAAATCAAATAAAAAATAGACCAAACCTCTTTTGATTATTCGGACACACCAACTAGTTCCGAAATCTCATTGATCGTTTCGACTCGTGTCCTAGCTCGTCGGAGTGCTAGATTTGCCTCAATTTTTTGTCTCTAAAGACTCCAATCTGAAATTTCTCAGATCTCTTCCAAAGGAATGGAAACCAATGACAGTCTAATTGAGAAACTCTCAAGATTATAAGGAGTTTACTTTGGAGAGACTGTATGGCATTCTGAAGACCTATGAGCTTGAAATAGAGCAGGATGAAAGAATGGAGAGAGGTAAGAAGAAAGGAGGATCCATTGCACTAGTGGCTGAACTGGAAAAGGAGAAGGAAGTGAAGATGGAAGCTGTGGAATCAACTTCAAAGGCCTGTGAAAGCAAGGGTAAAGGGCTAGCTGCAGAAAGTGAAGATTCTTTGAGTCAAGATGACATGGAGGACATTGATGAGCACCTAGCATTCCTTTCAAGAAGATTTGCCAAGCTCAAGTTCAAGAAGAACTTTGGAGCTGCCAAGCCAAATAGAAACATGGTGGATAAGTCAAAATTCAAGTGTTTCAAATGTGGCTTGGCAGGGCATTTTGCAAATGAGTGTAGAAAGTCAGATTCCAATAAGAAGAGATTTGAGTCTGTGGATTATAAGCAAAAATACTTTGATCTACTCAAACAGAAGGAAAGGGCTTTTATTACACAAGAGAATGACTGGGCAGCTGATGGTTTGGATGAAGATGAGGATGTCAGCTATGTCAATCTAGCCCTTATGGCCAAATCTGATGAAACAGAGACAAGTTCCTCAAGCAATCAGGTAATTACTACAAACCTTGCACATTTATCTAAAGCTGAGTGTAATGATGCATTAAATGACATGTCTACAGAATTGTATCATTTGCGTGTTACACCAAAGTCCCTCACTAAAGAAAATGCTAAAATCAAAGAAATTAACTTGTTTTTGAGTGAGAGGAATAATGTGCTTGAGTCTCAGTTTGTTGAGTTTGAGAAACTAAAAATTGAGTGTAGAATTGCTAAGGAGGAATTAACTGAGTCCTTGAAAAAGGAAGAAATTTTAAAGAAGCAGCTTGATCGTGAACAGGAAGTGATTAAAGCATGGAAAACATCCAGAGATGTTCATGCTCAAATCACCAAGGTTCAAGGAATTGAGTCCTTTTGTGATGAAGCCTGGAAAAAGAATAAGGAGAAACTAGAACCTATTTTGGTAGATGGATTGCTGACAGATGTCTCGACGGATGATGAGGACTATCCGTCGGATAACAAAATGTGTTATCCGTCGAATGATAAAAATCCTAATCCGTCGGCTGTGAGCAAACCCATTAGCAAAGCCAAATTAACCAAGCTAAATGAAAAGTATGGGTCTGTTTCCAAGAACTTTGTTTCAGGGGAGTCAAGTCAAGCCAAGAAAGGGAAGAAGGCTAATGTTGGTCACATGACTGTCAAACAGTTGAGTGACAGACTTGAGAAGATAGAGGTAAAAACAGAGACTAAAAGGAAAAACAATAGGAATGGTAAAGTAGGGATTAACAAACATAATAACTACACACCTGACAAATATGCTCCTAGAAAAATCTGTGTCAAATGTGGTAGTGTAAATCATTTGTCTGATAATTGCAAATCTGCCATGCCTACTCCCATGTATGTTCAGCCTCAATTCTCTAACATGAATGCCATGCCTCCTATGCCTGTTAATGCTATGCCTACACAGAACATGAATGCACAGTTTGCTAACATGCCATTTGCACCTAATCCATATTATGCTGCATACAATATGCCTCAAATGCCATTTAGCATGCCTTACTGGAATAACATGTTTGCACCAAGCATGCCATTTCCTGTTAGCAATAACATGCATAATAATTATGTTGCATCTAGTGGTTTCAAAGGCCCAACCCAAATGACTAAGGAAGAATCTGAAATTCCTAAGTCAAATGAGTTAAGACCTAAGAAACAGAAGAAGAAAGCTAACAAGGCAGGACCCAAGGAAACTTGGGTACCAAAATCAACTTGATTTGATTTTGATGTGTGCAGGGAAACAGAAGGAATCTTTGGTACTTGGATAATGGTTGTTCAAGACACATGACTGGTGATTCTACCCTGCTCACAGAGTTTGAAGAGAGAGCTGGCCCAAGTATCACTTTTGGAGATGACAACAAAGGTTATACTGTGGGATATGGCTTGATTTCAAAGGACAATGTCATTATTGAAGAGGTTGCCTTAGTGGATGGTCTCAAACACAATCTGTTGAGTATCAGCCAGCTTTGTGATAAAGGCAACTCAGTAACCTTCAACAAAGAAACCTGTGTTATGATTAATAATCAAAACAACAAAGTGGTTCTCACTGGTGTGAGAAGAGGAAATGTGTATCTAGCTGACTTCAACTCAACTAAAGCAGAATCTGTAACTTGTCTTCTCAGTAAAGCAAGTCAAGATTAAAGTTGGCTATGGCACAAGAAGCTATCCCATTTGAACTTCAAGACCATGAATGAGCTGGTAAAGAAAGAGCTGGTAAGAGGCATTCCTCTGGTGGAGTTTACAAAGGATGGACTGTGTGATGCCTGCCAAAAAGGGAAGCAAATTAAAGCATCTTTCAGGAAGAAACTTGATTCAGCAATTGAAGAACCTCTGCAACTGCTTCACATGGATTTGTTTGGACCAGTCAATGTATTGTCAATCTCAAAGAAAAGATTTTGCCTAGTAATTGTAGATGATTTCTCAAAGTTCTCTTGGACCTATTTCCTAAAGTCCAAAGATGAAGCTAGTGAAATCATCATCAATCACATAAGGCAAGTTAACAATCATCCTGATTTCAAAGTTAGAAGAATCAGGAGTGACAATGGAACTGAGTTCAAGAACTATGTCATGAGAGCATTCTGTGAGGAAAATGGGATCTTGCATGAGTTTTCAGCAGCAAGGACTCCACAACAGAATGGAGTAGTGGAAAGAAAGAATAGATCTCTTATTGAAGCTGCAAGGACAATGCTTGAAGAATCAAAATTACCAACATATTTCTGGGCTGAAGCTGTCAACACTGCATGCTACACTCAGAACATCTCTCTGATTAATCAAGCAAAATGCAATACACCTTATCAATTGTTCAAAAACAAGAAGCCAACTCTGAACTTTCTTCATGTCTTTGGCTGTAAATGCTATATTCTGAGAAATCAAACTGATCAAAATGGGAAGTTTGATGCTAAAGCAGATGAAGGAATTTTTGTTGGATATGCTGTTGGTAAAGCATATAGAGTCTACAATCTAAGAACCAACATTGTTGTTGAATGTATACATGTTGTGTTTGATGATAAAAAGATTGAAGGACTAAAAGATGGAGATTATCATGAGAGCCTCAAATTCGACAATGTTGAGATGGTCAGTGATGAAAGTGATGATGAGAGTGATCAAGAAAAAGTGTCTAAGGATAATGCAGACAAATCTACTACAAATGAAGCACAAAACTCAACATCCGTCGAGTTACATAATCCTTCATCCGTCGGAAGGCAATCTATATTATCCGTCAGAAGACAACCTGCCTCATCCGTCGATACTCAAAATTCACCATCCGTCGGGTTATCAAAAGGAGCATGAAGTCAAGGCAGATCACCCATAGGAAGCACCCCAATCTCAAATCAAAGATCCACAAACTCCAAGGGAGTTTCTAGCAATCAAAACTCAATCACATATCAAGACAACATTGAGGTCTCTTCATCTAGGGCTAATCTACCTCAACCAAGAAAATGGACAAAAGATCACCCCATTGAACTGGTTATTGGTGATGTTTCTTCCAGAGTTCAAACCAGGAGAGCAACTCAAGAAGAATGTCTATATAGCAGCTTCCTGTCTAAGGAAGAACCAAAGAAGGTAGAAGAAGCCTAATTAGATCCTGATTGGATTTTAGCTATACAAGAGGAGCTAAACCAATTTGAAAGGAATAAAGTATGGAAGCTGGTACCCAAGCCTAAAGGAAAGAATCCAATAGACACCAAATGGGTATTCAGAAACAAGATGGATGAAAATGGCATAGTAGTAAGGAACAAAGCAAGATTGGTTGCTAAAGGCTATTGTCAGCAAGAAGGGATAGATTTTGATGAAACATTTGCTCCTGTTGCAAGACTTGAAGCCATCAGAATCTTCTTAGCCTATGCAGCCCATGCCAATTTCAAAGTCTATCAAATGGATGTCAAAAGTGCCTTTCTGAATGGAGATTTGGAGGAAGAAGTGTATGTAAGTCAACCTCCTGGCTTTGAAGATCCAAATTTCCCAGAGTATGTCTATTATCTACTGAAAGCACTTTGTGGACTGAAGCAAGCACCTAGAGCCTGGTATGACACTTTATCAAAGTTCCTTTTGGAAAGTCACTTCACAAGAGGTATTGTAGATAAAACTTTATTTTTCAGAAATGTGAATGGCTCTAACATACTTGTTCAAATCTATGTAGATGATATTATTTTTGGCTCTACAGATGGGAAACTTTGTAAAAAGTTTGCCAAACTGATGCAAAGCAAGTATGAAATGAGTATGATGGGAGAACTAACTTACTTTCTTGGTTTACAAGTTAAGCAAGTTAGTGATGGAATATTTATTAGTCAAACTAAATATATTTTTGATCTTTTAAAGAAGTTTGATCTAATGGATTGCACATCTGCAAAAACTCCCATGGCCACTGCAACTAAGCTTGAACTAAACACTACTGAAAAGTCTGTGGACATTTCAAGTTATAGAGGCATGGTTGGCTCACTTCTGTACTTAACAGCCAGTAGGCCAGATATAATGTTTGCTACATGTTTGTGTGCTAGATTTCAGGCTGATCCTAGAGAGTCTCATTTGATAGCTATTAAAAGAATTTTCAGATATCTCAAAGGAACACCAAACCTTGGCATTTGGTATCCTAGAGATTCTGGTTTTGATCTAACTGGTTATTCCGATGCAGATTATGCAGGTTGCAGAATTGATAGAAAAAGCACAACAGGAACCTGTCAATTTTTAGTAGACAAGCTTGTGTCCTGGTTCAGTAAAAAGCAAAATTCAGTTTCTACTTCCACAGCTGAAGCTGAATATATTGCTGCTGGCAGTTGCTGTGCACAGATTTTATGGATGAAAAATCAATTGTTAGACTATGGTTTGCAAGTTGAAAGGATTCCTATTTTCTGTGACAACACAAGTGCAATTGCCATCACTGAAAATCCAGTGCAACATTCAAGGACAAAGCATATAGACATCAAGTACCATTTCATAAGGGAACATATAATGAATGGTACTGTAGAGTTACATTTTGTTCCAAGTGAGAAGCAACTTGCAGATATTTTTACCAAGCCACTGGATGAATCCACCTTTTCTAGGTTGGTAAGTGAGTTAGGTATGCTTAATTACTCTTGAATTTATCTGTATTATTCTTGCAATTTAAAAAGAAGCCAGAAATTTAGTTGATTTTCAGTCTTGGATGAAATTTTGGCTAAGTCAAAATTTGTATCTCGACGGATGACCATTATCCATCGGGTTGAGTCATCCGTCGATATACAAATTGTAAATAAAAATCAATTACTTTTCTGGAATATTTTAAAGCTCGACGGATAACATTTTATCCTCATCCGTCGAAGTATCTAAATCTAAACCGTTAATTCCCTGAACATTATCCATCGAGTATACTTACAGTTTATAAGCATTACACGACGGATAATGGGTGGAATTTTTAAAGCTTATTTTAAAACGGTCGTTTTAGGTAATTTCTATTAGGTAATTTACTTCTCTTTATTATTTTCATCCGTTGAGTCTGAGCAAAGTATAAAAGCCTATTTCATTCTAATCATTTTCTTTTATCATTCTCAAATTCAACTGTGTTATTTCATTCTCTCTCAAGCAAAAATCCTCTTTCTCTTCAAGCTTTTCTTCTCTAATAATGGCACCCGTAGTAAAGATCATGTCACAGACTGGGTTCATCTATGAGAAGAACAACTTCACTGCCTTGGTCAATAAGGGGATTCAACAATTTGAAGACTATCATAAGATAATGGACTTCGTGAAGAACTGCAAGTTAAGTTTTGCTATGCTGGAATCACCCACAATCTATTGTGAAGTTGTTGAGGAAATGTGGACAACAGCAATCTACAACTCTACTGACAAAACCATCACTCTGACCATCAAAGGTAATGATTTCTGTATCAATAGTGATGTAATAAAAGCATGTTTCAAGATTCCTGATGATAATGTATCTGCACCACACACTGACACTGATATTATCAATATGCTTAATTCCATTTATTATGCACTTTCTACTGCAAAACTAAGTGAAATTAGAAGACTAGGTCTTAGGAAGGAATGGAGTTACTTGTGTGATGTAGTAACTAAAGTCTTTTCTGGAAAAATCATTAATTTTGATTCTGTGAACATTTCCATGCTTAACATGCTATACATGCTAGTTACAGACAAATATTATAATTTCAGTGACCTTGTTGTGTATGAGTTAGGTTTTAAATTAGGTGAATTAGCCAAAAGAGGAAAGAATATTTACTATGCTAGATTTTTTATGCTTTTGGCTAACCATCTTTGTCAAGAGATTGAACTTGAGAACCCAAACAACAAATTAGCTTGTTGGGTTCAAGAAAGAAGAATCATTGCAGACTTGAACAGAGCCAACCATTACAAGGATGTGCCAATGTTCTATTTTCCTGTAATGCTGACACCTCAAGTAAGTAAGGTAAGTTTATCCATACCCTCAACTATTCCAATCTCTTCTATTTCTTTGACTTCAGGCATAGCTATGGCAACTGTGAAAATGACCAAACAATTGCCTGCCAAAGCTGTAATAACCCCAATTTTTGGAAATTTTTTGAAACCCTTATGAATAGTGTTTTTGCTGAATGAGAAAACTGTTCATGCCACGCTATGTAGGGGTTCTGTTATTGATCTTATGGGATATTATTAGTACTCTATGTGGTATATAAGTGTATGTAAAGATCGTCAGAATCCAATTCTGAACACTTTGATTTTTCCCGGAAATCCACTAGATACGGAGAGAATTGAGTATAAGGTAACAGGATAAAAAAGATTTAAATTAAAGGATTATAAGAGAGGATCATAAAAGGAATACAATATATTGAGAAAGGTTAAGGGAACCTAAGTAATAAGATCCCGGGTATGATCCCTCAAACGATAAACGAGAACGAAAGATAAGCGAACCGTAAAACAAATAAGTGACCAAGAGACAAGCTTGTACAAGAAGCCAGGGATTGTGACATCATCAAACCACAAGGTGTGGACAAGTGGGAGCATTATGACATGTGCAAGGTGACATAGGCATGACAAGAAAGGAAGGAGATGTGGTGACTTTTTAACCACACAAAATCAAGGGCAACTAGGTAATTTACTAAATCAAACACAAAAACCAAGCCAACCAAGCCAAGCAAAATCATTTTCATCAAAAATCAAAAAGAAACCAAGGCATGGTTCATCATGCTCTCGGCTTTTACTATTGCAAATGGGCAAAAATTTCAAAAATTCAAGATCCAAGCTTCCTAAATTGGTGAGTAAATTCCCTAATCATCTTCATGCTTAGTTAGGGCTATATCATGAGTTTAAGCCATTAATTCCTTCTCAATCTTCTTCATTTAATCAAAGAAGAAGACTATGAATAGTGTTTTCAAGTTTTTAACTTGAAGTTTTTCTTGTTTTTCTTGAAGATCCAAGCTTTCCTAAGACTTCTCAAAGCTTCTTAAGGCTTCCTAGCTCCTCCCACCACTTCAAGGAAGGTATACCATCTCCAAACCCTAGATCCCTATGTATTATAAGATGATTTTAATTAGTAGGATGATATTGTAGCTTGTTGTTGTGATTTAGAGTTTGGGATTTGGAACGGTAGTGAAATGGAATGGTAAATGTTGTGGTTTTGATTAAAAGAACTTAAGTATGATTAAAGTTAAGCTTAGGCATAAGTATGAATGATTAAATTGAATTGGTTGGGGTTGTTATGATGTGATAAGGATGGATGTTGGTTGTATGTTGGATTTGAGGTTGGTTTGTGGTTGGTTTTGAATGGCTTAAAATTGGGAAATCGCGTAAACATAGCCGTCGTAACGTCCGATTTTCTTTGGACTGTTTTTGTGCATAGCATTAGGACCCGAGAAACCCCTGCTAGATTATGACCACTGCCATGTTACGAGCTTCGTTTTGATATGTAGTTCGTTCAATTCCGATGCACGGTTTAGGAGAAACGACCGTTTCAAGTAACGACGTTTCGCGAACGAAACTTTTTCCCTCGCCTTACTTCGAAACATAGGTTAAAGACCAAAAAGGGTTAATTAATGTATGAAACATTTATGGTAAGTGTGTTAGGCAGTTGGTAAGACACTCGCGAAGGAATCGCTTTAAAACCCGTAAAGGTTAAATTATTAAAAATGGTTGAGCCGAGGATACCCGAGTGACTTAAGCAAATCAGTGAGCGCAAAACAAGCGTTAGAGTCTAAGTTAGTTAAAGTATAGATTTACAAGTGATTTTGGTTTAATTCCAACTTACTTGTTGTTTATAGGTTACCAGACTCGTCCCGAGCCTTTTATCACCCCAATTCGCTCAGGCAAGTATTCTATCCGTTATACTGTTGTTGTGATGTATACATTTGTATATGCATGATCTTGCGATAAATGCATATTGGTTAATTAGCAAATGTTGCGATATATTGAAGCATGCTGATATGGTATATATATATGCATGCCTGTCTCATATTCTTGAGTTATATATCTGTTGGTTCAGTTGATAATACCTATGCTAGAGGATAGCGGTAACTTGCATATACCTTTAGTATAGGGACCCAAAGGTGAAAATATTTTCTAAAACCGGGAGTCGAGGATCCCGAGTAGATTTTGTATATGTGGATATGGATATATATATATATATATTTATATATATATATATATATGGTTATAGTTTTCCAAACTATTAATCGAATAAGGTTTATTCGATAACTTTAACTTTATTTTATTATTGAATATTATTTCGAATATAATTCGAAGGCGTATGACTCCTTTTATTTATTTATTTGAATATTATTTGAATATTCATTCGAGGACTTATGACTCCTTTTATTTTATTAATGAATATTATTTTGAATATTCATTCGAGGGCTTATGACCCTTTTATTTATTTATCTGAATATTATTTGAATATTCATTCGAGGGCTTATGACTCAGTTTATATTATTTATTGAATATTTTTGAATATTCATTTGAGGATCTATGACTCCGATTATTTGCTGAGATATATTCTTTATTTTATTAAAGAATAAGGTGTAAATAATCAAACTTATTTTCGATTATTCAAATAAAGATAGTACTTTTATATAAGTATATCTTTGGTTATTTAATATCCATTTCAAGTATAAGTTTTAATACTTCTACTTCGATTATTTTTATAAGGATTATTTTTATGAGAATATTATTTAAATAATAATATTCAGGCATTTTTCTAAATATACTGGGGACTGATTTACTTCATTAAATCAGCTTTACTCCAAACACTCTTTAAAGTGTTTTCGAGTCTTCAAAATGATTTTTAAAAGTTAGAGCGGATCCCAAAACTCATTTTTATATTTAAGATCTTCCTTTTTAAGGGGATTTAAATACTCGCTCAAAACCTGGGGAATCCGGCTCTGTGGTGTATTTTATATTCGCAACAAGGTTGCTATTTTGATAAATGAATTGATTACTTACCCAATATTCGGGAAGTAAAATTCTTGGAACAAGTTAATCCATTAACAGGCATCGCCTGGGAAATATCGGTGAGTTTTCCTTTCCAACTAGATACGACTTCTTGGTGAAGCCGTATCAACAAGTTTCTACTTGGGGAAAGGGGGAACGAGCTTTACGTTTCAGAGTCATGGATTTCATCTGAACTAGGAGTGGCATAAGTGGCCGAGTAGCGCCGGCCCAGCCTTATTATATTGGCCCAAATGGCCTGGAAGTTCCGCTAAGGCGGTCCATTCCTTAGGAGTTCAGTGTTCGGTTGACAAGTAAATCCGACAGGTTCTCCTCTACATGTAGAAAATGGTGGGGTTGCACTACTACGACTGATCATCGTAAGTGGTCTTCCTGGCGCGGCAAACTCCCGTAATGAGTTCATCATCCAATTGGATATTTCTGCAACACTACCCAGAGCATTTCGATATAAAGGCTACGGTTGGGCGATTGTTGAGTGTTGGCAGGGTCAAGTTTTCAAAATGATGTTTGCATCAAATGAAGTATCTCGTAACTTCATTTTATTTTGATGATATTTTAAAGATTTAATCTATTCAAATCTTGTCTTGTAGTCTCATCTATGTGATGAACTGTTGAAAGCTCATTATACTAGCTTCATAAATGATATAAGTATAGTGAAGTATTTGGTAACTTCATCCCTTGTTTCTACTTATATCTAGTAAGTAATTATCTTACTCGTGATAAAAGATTCTAGTAAGTATCCATTTAGATACTTATATTATTGTTATCACTACATATTATCTTGCGAGCTGTAAGGCTCACTCTTGCTTTATTTCTTCATCACACAACAACAGTTAGGAAAGATGGCCAGACTCCAGCAGACCCAGCGCAAGCGCGTGGGAAGCATCCCGCGTCTTCCCGATGATGTTGTGGCTGCTATAGCTGCAGAGGTAGATCTATTGGTAGATCAGGCATTCTATTTTTGAGAATCAAATTATGTATAATTATAACTTGTGGCAGATAATGGCAATTAACTGTAAATTTATCAAGTAATCATTTTGGGTTGTAATAACTTTTAAATTGTGGATTCAAAGACTTGTACTTATTTAAATTTCATCTCTGAGACTATAACGGGTTGTGGTGTGTGTTAGTGTGGGGTCACAGCATAAGGTTATTATTATTAATTAAGTGAAGTGATATTGTGGAAAGAAAGACCGTGACGACCCGGATCCCCGACCCCGGATCTGGGGGTGTTACAGAAATGGTATCAGAGCTAAGCGTTATAAACCTCAGAGATGATGGGACGTTAAGATAATAAGTTCACTAAGATAATAAGAACTCTTGCCAAGTTCATAGTCGGACTACCTAACGTAGTACTGACAGTTAAAACCCTTATGGGAACCCTTATAAATGTAGCGATAGAAGCGTAGTTCGTTATCGTATAGAGTAGCGGGACTCCGAACCCTGAGGTTGAGGAGCAACAGCGCGATGATGTTTTATTACTAATTGGAGATCGGATTGTGGATCCGATAGAGTGTCCTAATGCAGGACCGGATGATGTTGATATTGAGGATGTAGCGGTTGAGGATGTTGTCCTAGAAGGGATAGTTGGTGAGAAGGATCCCATGGAGGATCCTGACAAGAATGAATAAAGGACCACTGATGAATTGATGACCATGGTTAGGTCGACTACCAGAGGTAGGATTGGTCGGTCACTACCAGAGGTTCGTTCAAGTTTGTAAAGACAGTAGCCCCTTTAACGCGGCTTACTCATAAGACTGAGAAGTTCGAATAGGCAGAGAAATGCGAGAACAGCTTTTAAGAACTGAAGCAAAGGTTGGTGACGGCCCCTATGTTGGCGTTGCCGGAGGGAAAAAGGAGATTTTGTGATTTGTAAGTGACGCTTCGCATAAGGAATTAGGGTGCTTCTTATATAGCACAGCAAGATAATCGCGTCTGCGTCAAGACAATTAAGGGAATTTAAAATTCGATATCCCCACCCATGAGCTTGGGCTCGTGGCAATAGTTTTGCCCTAAAGATTTGAGGCACTACTTGTATGGAGAGAAGTGTGAGATTCACAAACCATAGGAGCTCTAGTACATTCTTACGTAGAAAGAGCTCAACATACGCCAGAGGAGGCGGTTAGAGCTAATCAAGAATTATGATTGGGAGATTCTTTATCCTTCGGGGAAAGCCAATATGGTGGCCGATGCCCTTAGTAAAAAGGAGAGACTCAAGATGATAATGTCTTTTGGAGAGTTTATAAGAGATTTTGAGAAAATGGAAATAGTAGTGAAGGTAACCGGGGCCGGTACCGAAAAGCTGTTTGAGATAGCAATACAACCCGAATTATTGGAAAAGAACATATTGTGCCAGTAAAAGTGATGAATGAAGGCAGAGAGCCAACAAATAGATATGAGATTAATACCGAGAGAGATGATAAGGGAATAATGAGGTATTCCTATAGAATTTGGGTTCCAAATGTTTAAGAGCTTAAAGATGAAATCTTAGATGAAAGCTAGTTTGAGGAATAAGAGTTAGAGCAAACCCTGAACGTGATAGTCAGGGAGGCTGCCACCAAGACAAAAGGAACCCATAACATGATGAAGTGGAAAATGAGGATTTAAATTATGTAAGATGACCCCAATTATGGGGAGTAGGAAGAAATATTTAGACTGAGGAATCAAAAGTCGAGTAAGGAAAGGAGACCCGAGATGGTACCCCTATATGGCAATTCATGGACCTGTCTAAAGAGAACTTAGACTATTATCCCCAACCACCACCCTGAGGAGACAGTGCGGTGGGAAATTCTTTCATGACCTTTAAGTCGCTAAGCTCTCAGAGTTCCAAGGAACAAGCTGACCCAGTCGAGGCAAGAGCCTGGCTAAAGGAAATAGATGAATCATTTGAGACTCTAAATGATTGACGAACCACAAAAGACTGTTTTGTCACTTACCCTCCTAAGAGAGAGACCACCCGCTGGTGAAAGGCCAAGGAAGACACGGAGCAAGAGATTATAATAAACTGATTTAAGTTCAGTCAATTGTTTTCAGGAAAGTACTTCCCAAGGTTATGGAGATAGTGTAAAAGCTTAAGAGCCAGAACAAAGGCAGACGAGTATGATGAATTATGAATCTAAGGTGTAAAAGTTATCAAGATTCGTTCTGAAGACACGAATCCAGAATGACGGGATGTTTGAAATCAATGCTTATGTTGTGTTGGTTCATGAAATAACGATAAGAGAAAGGAATATAAAGGCAAGAGAGTTTGAGGAATGATAAGGGAGTTGGGTATGAGGAAACCCTAAAGACTCGTAGAAATAGAAATAGAAAAGTATGTAATCATCCGGATGAGAGTGATTCACCATGAGTTAAATTGATGATTGAAGGTATAAGAGATACATATATTTTATCCCCTGTAAGTTGGGAAGATTCGAGGAAACCTTGAGATTATTCGAAGGATAAATAATGAGACGCGGATAGACCGAGGAGACAAGAAAGTAAGAAATTAAGAAAATTGGATGAAGGAAGTGACCTTCAAGAAGGTAAAGTGTAAGACCGGTGGCATGATACCCAGAAAGGGAGACGCCAGATATGAAAGATATCCCAACATTGAGATGACTGTTGAGATAAACAACAAAAGTAAATAAGGAATTATTAAGAAGAAGTTCACGTTGAACATGACCAATATCTTCCAGAACATCCATGTTATCATTACCAAATCAGGAAAGAAAAGCAGATGACCATTGTTATCTTTTGGAGGCCATATGGATTGACCTCAATTTGAATAAGGATGCTATTATGAAGTTAGGTATAGACTATCGAGGTGGGAATGATGAATAAGATAATCTATCAAGGATATATGACTTGATTTATCCATGGAAGGATGCAGGTACCTTTTAAAGGTGGAATTAAGGATAGAACATTGGTAACTTAAAATGAATCCTAGGGGAATGCATACAGGTTGGCATTTCACCCTTAATAGGGATAGTATGAGTTTTGACAGTATGAATTGGAAAATATTAAGGTAATGATGACCTTTAAGTATCAGTGGAGAAAATTTTTCAGAAACATATAGATAATGGTTCTAGTATTAGTAAAGGGTATGTTGATATGCCCTGTATCTAGGGAATACAGGAGGAACGAATCAAGGATAACCTTAGAGGTTTTACAAGGAGAAAGGTAATATTCAAAATTCTCAAGAATAGAAATGTTGATAAAGGAAATATGACGTAATTATAATGTTGCCAAGTGGGGCACGTGTTAAACCACGAGAAAGTATGGATCGAACCAGTAAAGGTCGAAATTGTTCAGGGCAATTAGGACCTAAGATAAAAGATGTTCTAAGTATGATTGAGAGTCAGTCATGACAAGTGATTAGCCTCTAAAGACTGAGGCAATAACTTATGGAAAAATGGTGATATTTTTTTCCCATCTGATTTTAAGGAAAACATCTTCACTCAAGCAGTGATCGGAAATAAGGTAGAAAATTTATTTGGAGGTGATTAAAATGACATCGACTGTAAGGAAATTTTACTATCAGGAAAGGCCAAAGAGGTGGCCGACACTTTAAAGGTAAGAGGATAATTATAGGCGCTTGTGCCAAAGGAATGCAGTGATGATGGTTATAGCTATGAAGGTTGTATTATGGTTTGGAAGATTGACATTCCTTCTGATGACTGTGCAATACCCAACCGTAATAGTAGTTGGTAAAGGTTTAATTCGTGTAATCGCCATGAGCGGGCTATCTATCTTAGAAGGTCCTATCTTGAGAATAATCCAGGACCATGTTTCAAAAAGGACTAGATGAACCCTTGAGTTAATTCTTCTATTTAGGGCGTATGATTAAGAATGGTATTAACCTGCTATCGTTGCTTTGATTGAAACTCTTCTGAACTTTTATCTGCTTCATGTCATGAAGGTACGTCAGAGTTTGGAGTGTTCTTCATGAATTGTGATTGATGGTTATTATGTTACCTCCTTAGAAGAATTCGATACGATATGTATGGACTCCGTATAGTTAGCTATTAAGAATTCAAGGAAAATGAATGACTACAGTAGGTCAGTGGTGGACCATAGTAAGGCAGCAATGATTCTGCGAGTAATGAGCTGATTACAACCGTGAGAGTTGTATTGGAATGGTTGTTGAGATTGAGTATCACTAATCGGGTCGTGGTAGTGTATAAGTTATCATTGATAGACTAATTAAGTAGAGTGTCTACCTATTGAATATATATTCTTTCTTATCAATAGAGAGTCGTATTATTATACGAGGAAGGTTGCAGTGCAAGCATAGAATTCAAGTAACGATGATGTCTAGAATGAGATCCCAGATTCGATTTTCGATGTCGAGGGAGTTTCAAAGGTAATTGTGTATAAGCTCGAGGAAGGGCATGGGTCCATAGAATGATGGACGGGATAGCGAAAATATTTAGGCACGTGAAATGCGATGCTATAATACTTGATGTTGATATAAATACATATATGTTTTGTTCTTCTATGACAAACCTCTATAGTTCAGAGGTAGATCCCAAGCCAGATATTTTATGGCAATAAAATTTTTTTTATGAATATACAATTCTCTTCAATTCGTTCTTTTCTCTTCTTTTCATTTCATATAAGCTGAGAAGAACAACCCTTCTAGAAGGGGAGGTATTGCTGAATGACTATCTATCTGTGTGATAGAAGCCGAGTAGGATACCAGCTATTGTTTAATTGCTTGTCAAGTACTAAAGGCTGGCCACCTTCTGTACTAACTATGCGATATAACAAGTGTTCATGATCATAGTGATCTCTCAACAAATTCCTTTACTTCTATTTGATTGATCAAATTTTGGAAAATAGAAACAACTGAAAAAGGAGTAATAAAATTGTGATAGTATTCGGGATGGGAACACATTCGTGATACTAAGGTTGACGTGGTTATTAAAAGGTTAAAGAACGCTAACGAGCAAAAGTATAACCAGTATAATATTAGAAACGGAAGGTGATAGCGATTACGAACTGGAAAAGAATGGGTATTGAGAAGCAAAAGCTATAATGATTAGAAGCTATGATGAGAGTCTGTGTAATAGACTTGAAAGAATTTGGAATGATCACTTAACGCGGATTAAGCTATCTTACGACAATAGATCATATGTCATTATCGAGATGTCGCCTTATGAGATCCTTGAGGGAAGACAATGCTAATCTTCCTTATGTTAGGATGAAGTTGTAGAGCGCAAGATGCTCAGACCAGTAGTGGTCCAAAGGACCAAGGATATAATAGATCTAATCAGAGGATGGCTGGTAGTAGCCCAAGATGGACATGATAAGTATGTTGATTTGACACGAAAGGATAAAGAGTACGAAATAGGGGACCTAGTAATGTTATAGGTATCCCTTGGAAAGGATTGATGAGATTCGGAAAGAAAGGAAAGCTAAGTCTACAATTTGTTGGACCTTTGGATATATTAAGACGTTTGGGAAGTTAGCATATGAGCTAGCCCTAACCCCGAACATGTAGCAGGTCGTAACGTGTTCCACGTATTAATGTTAAGGAAGTGTAATTCAGATGCCAGACAAATAGGGGCATATGAGCGCATAGACATGCAACCAGACGTAACCTATATGGAGCAACCAGGAAGGGTTATAGAGTGAAAAGGAACGAGTGCTTAGGAGAAGGGTTATCAAACTAGTAAGAGTTTGATGGTAAAACCACAATGTGGGAAAATTGACTTGAGAGTTAGAAAGTGCAATACTAAGAAAGTATCCCTATTTATTTCTATCTGATTCCGGGACGGAATCCTTTTAAGGAGGGGAGACTGTAATAACCCCAATTTTTGGAAATTTTTTTGAAACCCTTATGAATAGTGTTTTTGCTGAATGAGAAAACTGTTCATGCCACGCTATGTAGGGGTTCTGTTATTGATCTTATGGGATATTATTAGTACTCTATGTGGTATATAAGTGTATGTAAAGATCGTCAGAATCCAATTCTGAACACTTTGATTTTTCCCGGAAATCCACTAGATACGGAGAGAATTGAGTATAAGGTAACAGGATAAAAAGGATTTAAATTAAAGGATTATAAGAGAGGATCATAAAAGGAATACAATATATTGAGAAAGGTTAAGGGAACCTAAGTAATAAGATCCCGGGTATGATCCCTCAAACGATAAACGAGAACGAAAGATAAGCGAACCGTAAAACAAATAAGTGACCAAGAAACAAGCTTGTACAAGAAGCCAGGGATTGTGACATCATCAAACCACAAGGTGTGGACAAGTGGGAGCATTATGACATGTGCAAGGTGACATAGGCATGACAAGAAAGGAAGGAGATGTGGTGACTTTTTAACCACACAAAATCAAGGGCAACTAGGTAATTTACTAAATCAACACAAAAACCAAGCCAACCAAGCCAAGCAAAATCATTTTCATCAAAAATCAAAAAGAAACCAAGGCATGGTTCATCATGCTCTCGGCTTTTACTATTGCAAATGGGCAAAAATTTCAAAAATTCAAGATCCAAGCTTCCTAAATTGGTGAGTAAATTCCCTAATCATCTTCATGCTTAGTTAGGGCTATATCATGAGTTTAATCCATTAATTCCTTCTCAATCTTCTTCATTTAATCAAAGAAGAAGACTATGAATAGTGTTTTCAAGTTTTTAACTTGAAGTTTTTCTTGTTTTTCTTGAAGATCCAAGCTTTCCTAAGACTTCTCAAAGCTTCTTAAGGCTTCCTAGCTCCTCCCACCACTTCAAGGAAGGTATACCATCTCCAAACCCTAGATCCCTATGTATTATAAGATGATTTTAATTAGTAGGATGATATTGTAGCTTGTTGTTGTGATTTAGAGTTTGGGATTTGGAACGGTAGTGAAATGGAATGGTAAATGTTGTGGTTTTAATTAAAAGAACTTAAGTATGATTAAAGTTAAGCTTAGGCATAAGTATGAATGATTAAATTGAATTGGTTGGGGTTGTTATGATGTGATAAGGATGGATGTTGGTTGTATGTTGGATTTGAGGTTGGTTTGTGGTTGGTTTTGAATGGCTTAAAATTGGGAAATCGCGTAAACATAGCCGTCGTAACGTCCGATTTTCTTTGGACTGTTATTGTGCATAGCATTAGGACCCGAGAACCCGCTGCTAGATTATGACCACTGCCATGTTTAGATAGCTCATGTTATGAGCTTCGTTTTGATATGTAGTTCGTTCGATTCCGATGCACGGTTTAGGAGAAACGACCGTTTCAAGTAACGGCGTTTCGTGAACGAAACTTTTTCCCTCGCCTTACTTCGAAACATAGGTTAAAGACCAAAAAGGGTTAATTAATGTATGAAACATTTATGGTAAGTGTGTTAGGCAGTTAGTAAGACACTCGCGAAGGAATCGCTTTAAAACTCGTAAAGGTTAAATTATTAAAAATGGTGGAGCCGAGGATACCCGAGTGACTTAAGCAAATCAGTGAGCGCAAAACAAGCGTTAGAGTCTAAGTTAGTTAAAGTATAGATTTACAAGTGATTTTGGTTTAATTGCAACTTACTTGTTGTTTATAGGTTACCAGACTCGTCCCGAGCCTTTTATCACCCCAAGTCGCTCAGGCAAGTATTCTATCCGTTATACTGTTGTTGTGATGTATACATTTGTATATGCATGATCTTGCGATAAATGCATATTGGTTAATTAGCAAATGTTGCGATATATTGAAGCATGCTGATATGGTATATATATATATGCATGCCTGTCTCATATTCTTGAGTTATATATCTGTTGGTTCAGTTGATAATACCTATGCTAGAGGATAGCAGTAACTTGCATATACCCTTAGTATAGGGACCCAAAGGTGAAAATATTTTCTAAAACCGGGAGTCGAGGATCCCGAGTAGATTTTGTATATATGGATATGGATATATATATATATATGGTTATAGTTTTCCAAACTATTAATCGAATAAGGTTTATTCGATAACTTTAACTTTATTTTATTATTGAATATTATTTCGAATATAATTTGAAGGCGTATGACTCCTTTTATTTATTTATTTGAATATTATTTGAATATTCATTCGAGAACTTATGACTCCTTTTATTTTATTAATGAATATTATTTTGAATATTCATTCGAGGGCTTATGACCCTTTTATTTATTTATCTGAATATTATTTGAATATTCATTCGAGGGCTTATGACTCAGTTTATATTATTTATTGAATATTTTTGAATATTCATTTGAGGATCTATGACTCCGATTATTTGCTGAGATATATTCTTTATTTTATTAAAGAATAAGGTGTAAATAATCAAACTTATTTTCGATTATTCAAATAAAGATAGTACTTTTATATAAGTATATCTTTGGTTATTTAATATCCATTTCAAGTATAAGTTTTAATACTTCTACTTCGATTATTTTTATAAGGACTATCTTTATGAGAATATTATTTAAATAATAATATTCAGGCATTTTTCTAAATATACTGGGGACTGATTTACTTCATTAAATCAGCTTTACTCCAAACACTCTTTAAAGTGTTTTCGAGTCTTCAAAATGATTTTTAAAAGTTAGAGCGGATCCCAAAACTCATTTTTATATTTAAGATCTTCCTTTTTAAGGGGATTTAAATACTCGCTCAAAACCTGGGGAATCCGGCTCTGTGGTGTATTTTATATTCGCAACAAGGTTGCTGTTTTGATAAATGAATTGATTACTTACCCAATATTCGGGAAATAAAATTCTTGGAACAAGTTAATCCATTAACAGGCATCGCCTGGGAAATATCGGTGAGTTTTCCTTTCCAACTAGATACGACTTCTTGGTGAAGCCGTATCAACAAGTTTCTACTTGGGGAAAGGGGGAACGAGCTTTACGTTTCAGAGTCATGGATTTCATCTGAACTAGGAGTGGCATAAGTGGCCGAGTAGCGCCGGCCCAGCCTTATTATATTGGCCCAAATGGCCTGGAAGTTCCGCTAAGGCGGTCCATTCCTTAGGAGTTCAGTGTTCGGTTGACAAGTAAATCCGACAGGTTCTCCTCTACATGTAGAAAATGGTGGGGTTGCACTACTATGACTGATCATCGTAAGTGGTCTTCCTGGCGCGGCAAACTCCCGTAATGAGTTCATCATCCAATTGGATATTTCTGCAACACTACCCAGAGCATTTCGATAGAAAGGCTACGGTTGGGCGATTGTTGAGTGTTGGCAGGGTCAAGTTTTCAAAATGATGTTTGCATCAAATGAAGTATCTCGTAACTTCATTTTATTTTGATGATATTTTAAAGATTTAATCTATTCAAATCTTGTCTTGTAGTCTCATCTATGTGATGAACTGTTGAAAGCTCATTATACTAGCTTCATAAATGATATAAGTATAGTGAAGTATTTGGTAACTTCATCCCTTATTTCTACTTATATCTAGTAAGTAATTATCTTACTCGTGATAAAAGATTCTAGTAAGTATCCATTTAGATACTTATATTATTGTTATCACTACATATTATCTTGCGAGCTGTAAGGCTCACTCTTGCTTTATTTCTTCATCACACAACAACAGTTAGGAAAGATGGCCAGACTCCAGCAGACCCAGCGCAAGCGCGTGGGAAGCATCCCGCGTCTTCCCGATGATGTTGTGGCTGCTATAGCTGCAGAGGTAGATCTATTGGTAGATCAGGCATTCTATTTTTGAGAATCAAATTATGTATAATTATAACTTGTGGCAGATAATGGCAATTAACTGTAAATTTATCAAGTAATCATTTTGGGTTGTAATAACTTTTAAATTGTGGATTCAAAGACTTGTACTTATTTAAATTTCATCTCTGAGACTATAACGGGTTGTGGTGTGTGTTAGTGTGGGGTCACAGCATAAGGTTATTATTATTAATTAAGTGAAGTGATATTGTGGAAAGAAAGACCGTGACGACCCGGATCCCCGACCCCGGATCTGGGGGTGTCACAAAAGCTGCCAAAACAACTGTAATTCCCAAATCCAAATCAAAGAAAACCCCCTCTGGTATCTCTCAAAAGGTACCAGTTGAAAAATCTACCAAAGCCAAGGAGGGGAGTGTGAAGGAGGGTAAGATAGGTGAGGGAAGGGGTGAATATCAAAGAAACCCCAAGGATAAGGTTGGAGAGATGAGTGAATCCCAGCCTAGCCACACTGCAGTTTCCCAACAAACTGCAGTGCTTAAAAAGGACAGAAGCTCACTTCTAGCTGCATCCTCCGAAAAGGATGTGTCTATTGAACAAAGCTCTCATCCAAGAGCACAGGCCAAGAGGGTTAGGGACACAAGCTCACACCAAACTTACACTAGAAAGAAGAAATCCAAAACAACTAGGGATGCACAGGGCACACAATTAGTGCAAACTGGTGCTAAAGATACAGTCCCTGCACCTTCTCAAATTCAGATTGATGTGGCTCCAATAAATGTGGAGTCACAGCCAAAATCTCTCATTATAGAAGCCACTGAAACACAATACTCACCAACCAACTCACTGGAAGTGGACATGATAAACACTTCAATTCCTGATTCCCCTTCTTTAACTCTGTTGGGGAAGCCAAAATCCAGTGCAAGTGAGCATCATCTTTTAGATGATTTGTTGGCTCACTTGCCAATTCTTTCTGATTCTATTATGACATATGTGCCTCAAATAACTTCAATCAACACAGAGTCAACAATAGTTTCTCTTCCCACCTCATTCATTTCCACTCTCTCGATGGATATTGCTCATCCGTCGAGTAGTGATTGTATCCCGACAGATAAGCTTAACAGCAGTTATCCGTCGGATAGCTTTACCACTCACCCGACGGATATCACTTATCTGTCGAGTGTCTCTGCACAACTTCAAACTTCAATAATTTCAAGTGCAGAAGATTTGGTGGTAATACAATCACTCTTAGAACTGAGAGAGGAGAGTGCATTGAGTGAGAGGCTGGGTTGCTCCCAGGCAAAAGGAGAGGAAAAGAGTGAATCTCAGCAATCCATTCATTCAGGATTGGCAAAAGTGAGTGAGAGGAGTCCCACCTTAGTAGGTGAAGGTGAGGGTGTGAGGGTGGGGAGCCAGGGTGAGACCCTGATGCAACAAAAGAGAGAACATGAGAGAAAAGCAGGTACTGGAGAAATAAGGATGGAACCAGCTATTGCTAGTGAGTCAATGATTATGGATGATGTTGAAAAGGAAAGATAATTTCAGCAACATTACAAAGCTGTAATTGATAACATTTCCTTGTATGCTGACACTTTTACTCACCCTGTTTCAGCCTATCAATTGTTGGATGCTCAGGGCAATGTGGAGGCAGAGCAGACTTTGCACTTAGTGCACACCACAGAATCTCTTCAAAGAGATAAAGCTGCTGTAAACAGGATGCCTCCTCAAGCTGGAGAGCCATCTGAAGAATTTGGAGTAAATTCTGATGATGATGACTCTAGTTCTTTGAATGGTAGCATAAACTTAGGGGGAGCTGAAGGCCCAAGTTCTGCTTTAAGTTTACCTGAATGGGCATGGGCAAAGGAATTTACACCAGGACAATTTGAGGTGTCTTTGGTAAAACAAGTAACAGCTATTCAGCAGGCCCTTCAGGAAGCTTCAGATGCTGGTACCAAGGCTGTTCTTAAAGCTCATCTACACTCTTTGCATTTAATGAAGATCCAACACTCAAGACAGAATATCAGTGTGGATGAATTGAAAAAGGAGATAGCTGACTTAAAGACATACAACTCTGAAAAGCTGGACTCAATAATGCCATATGGTACCATGCATGATCTATTACTAAGGTTGAGAAGAGAATCAGATTCTGACAAGAAGATAGCCAAGCTGGAGACCAGAGTTCAAGTTATTGAGAATTCAGTGGCTCTACTTCTTCAAAATCAACAAACTCAGACAAATCTTCTCATGCAACTGGCTAAAGCACAAGGCCTAACTCCTCCACTTTATGATAACAAAAAGGGGGAGAGAGAATCAAGTAAGGGGGAGAAAGGACCAACTGAGGGGGAGAACATTTTAGTTCAAATCAGCAAAGTAATTGTACCTTCAATTACTATCTCCAAGCCACCAGTTGCAGATGGTATAGATCTTATAAATGCAGCAGCAGCAAATTTGAAAGATGCTGATAAAGAAGAGTTGACTCTGATCAACTGGAAAAAGATTGATGAGGAAATACAGAAAAAGTTTCAATTAGTCAAGGAACCAGATCAGTCATCCATCCATCACTCTCATGTCAAGCCAATCAATGTGAATGAGATGAGCATGAACTATCTAGAGAAAGGACAATCTTCCTGCATCAAGACTAAAAAGGCTGAGATAATTCTTAAACCAAGGGCAAACTATCCAAATTCATCTTTGAAGAACCCTATGGATACTGTGTATGAGACACCCAAACCTGATGAAAAGAAGCTTCTGTCAAGATCTATTCTCCTCTACAAAGATCCATCTGATTCAGCCTCAAGAAAGAGAATTGCAAAGATATTCAGAAATGGGAAGGAAATTTGTGTGGTAGCTGGACATCCACAATTTGCTCATGCAAAGGAAGAAGAAAAAGTCAGATTGAAGCAGGAAAAGAGGCAAGCTGCTCTAGATGCAAAGAAGTCTAAACAAAAGAAAGAACAGTTTGCTATCTTGACCAAGCTACAGGCTGTGAACTCTTCTCAACAAATTCCCTCTCAACCAACTCAAGCTACTGAATCAAAGAAGAAGATTGAAGAACAGAAGAAATCTCCAAGAAAGAAAGAACTGGCTAAAAGAACAAAAAGAAAGTCGGATATTGTTAACAAGGAATTGGAAGATCAATTTCCAATGGAATCCACTAAAGCTGAAACTCAAGCATCAAAGCCCTCTGTGGTATTTGAAGACATAAGGGTGGTGGACCCCTACAGGAACATACATGGAGAGCCTATTGTGCCAAAGGATGAGCCAATAGAGTGGGATAAATTACCAATTCCTGACTTCAACTTGCCAATTCTCACCAAGCCAAGAAGGACAAAATCAAGGGCAGTCAAGAAAGTGAAGCTGTCACCTCTCAAATCCAAGGCAGTAGTCAAAGCTCAACTCAAGATCAACAAGGGAGACTACTTGTACTTGTGTGACATCAAAGAATTCTCAGACCTAAACCTTTATCTGGAGGAGCTGGATGAGGTAAGGCCAATTGATGCGTACAGAAACCTACCTGAAAGGTTGGTATTCAAGTACAAAGGAGGAAGAGAGATTCAGTGGCCTCTTCATAGGATACTTCAAGAAAGCCAAGCTGTGTTGATCAAAGTCTATTCATCCTTCAAGAAAAACTTTGGGTTTAATGTAACTGCAAGAAGATTAGTATTAAAGAAGATTGAAGAGCTAAGGAGTGTTAGAGCCAAAGATGCACTACCCAAAACTCTTAACATCCCATACACAGGGAGAAGAGTGCATCTAAGGCCCTACTGGCTGATGGAATTCATGGATGACAAGGGTGTGAGAAGATTCTTCAGATTAGAAGACCAATTGAGTATCTCTAGCAATGAGACTCTCTTGGAAATGCAAGAAATGTTAGATCTCTCAGAATCTGATGAATTAGAATTCCACAGACAGCTCCAGAATCAAATTGAAGAAAACAACAGAAAGCTTGGAAGAAGATCCAGACCTTCAAGAAACTAGAAAAATCTGCTCAGGCTAGAGGAGCATCTTGAACTGACTGTGAGCCAAACCTTGTATATCCTGTTTAAATTGAAGCACTCTCAGTTTTATCTACTTATCTTTAAAGATATATGTTTAGGATGTTTTGTTATCATCAAGTATCTCTTAATTTATGGCTACAATTCCAGTAGACATAAATTGGGGGAGATTGTTGTGAATATGTTGTGTACTTGATGATTACCTAAACAAAACATCTAAGTAAATTTTACTTAGTGAAATAATGTAGCACTCGACGGATAAGAATTATAGTCCCGACGGATAACTCGTTTTAGTCCCGACGGATGAGTAACTTATTATCCATCGAGTGAGTAGCTTATGTAATAATAAGTTTGTAGCACAGTGTTGTATGCACCTTTGTATAGAATCTATAGTAGTATATAAGTCATGTTGACTTTAACTAGATATGCAGAATATGTTGATTAACTGTACATAAGCAATGTCTTGTAATTCTGTATAAGTGAAATGAAGTCAAGTGCCAAAATAGCTATCAACGGATGATTAACAAAGCTTCGACGGATGATCAAATGACTTTCAACGGATGTTTAAAATAGCAGTCGACGGATGATCAAGTAAGTCATCGACGGATGATCTGAAAGTCGACGGATGATCATATCAATATTCAAACATCAGTTGAACAGTGAAAGCTGACACACAGCCGTCGAGTTGGATATAAACACACTGTGGAAGCCCATTAACTGGGTAATAGAGGACGAAAAGCAGCAAAGATTAAGACTGTTAGATTTTATATTTATTCAGTTCTTTTGACTTTGTAATCTTGGTAATATATAAACCAAGAGAGTAGCAAATAGAAAAACAACTAAGAGAGCTAAGAAATAAACACAGAGAAATCTTTGTAAGCACTATCTTTAGCATTTCCTGTGTTCTTAGTAGTTCTATTTTGTATAAGCAGCTGTGAGCATTTCTGCACACAGAGTCCTCTCGATATATTAAATATATCTCTGGTGGAATTGTTTAAATCCACCAGAAAGTTTTTAAAGACTCTTGTTTTTAATTACTCTTGTTTTGATTCATTAAAGTTTATATTCCGCATTGTGCTAATCAAAACAAATATATCTATAATCGAGTTGAACATTTTTATTTCAAGAAAAAGTTCAAGAATTCCATTCAACCCCCCTTCTGTAATTCTTGCTATATTGTTAAGGGACTAACAATATTTCAAGAGCTTTGATTTGAGTACTCGAGCTTCTCCAACGGATTCCGGTAACAACTTGAAATTGAGGTTTGATTCTCGGAAGGTTTTATGAATATAAGTATTTTCTTTGGAAAATTCTATAATTACTTTTTGCAAATGATTTTCGGTACGAAATAAAATACGGTAAAGGCTATTTATAATTACGGAAAATTAGTATCCCGTTGGATCACTCCGGATATAAAATAGTACGTTTATTTATAAAAACGGATCCAAACGGTACCGGTTTTCGGGATAATTATCCAAATCAGTACAATTTGTACTGCGGTCTTGGTCTCAGCACCTGCTTACACGTATTACGAGGTGATAATTATAATTTACCGAAACAAATTTTTATCAAAAATATTGCGCCGGGACCCGCACAGGACAAACCGTACGCCGGATCGAAAAAGTCGAAATATGGAAAATGCTCGGAATATTGCAATTAGGTTAGGAAGGAGTTCTCCGAAGAGTTTCGGGTTATAAAAACGTAAAAACGAGTGAAGTCGGCTGGTCCTGATTATATAAAATAGTTTATAAATAATCGGAAAAAGAATTTATAAAATTCATAAATTTCCTATAAAATCATAAATCAACAAAAAAATAAATAGGAAGATATGATAATTATCTATATTTTATTTTAGACATATAAAAATTAAAATACTCAATTTATATTATTTTTAAACATCCAAACACATATACCACATAGCAAATAATTCATAGAATAAATACTGAACATGCATAATAATTATTTATTAGCAAAAATAATTATACGATATATCCCAGATATTACATCCTTCGCCCTTAAAAGGATTCTGCCCTCAGAATCTCCTAAGAAAACAATGGAGGGTACTTTTCTCTCATATCACTTTCTAACTCCCAAGTTGACTCTTCAATCTTTGGGTTTCTCGACAATACTCTTACTAACTTTACCACTTTATTTCTTAACACTTTCTCTGTTTCTTCTAGAATCTCTATCGGACTTTCGACATATGACAAATCTGCTTGAAGTTATAACAACTTGTATATTTTTTGAATTATTTAAATATGTGATTATTATGGAAATTATTAAATCAAAAATATGTATTGGTTTTTACCACTATGTGTTGTTTGATTATTATCTATGAGTGATTTATGATGTACCGGGTTGTTCGCGTGATTAAATAAGGAATTGTATTGAATTGTTTCACTTTTAAAGTGGATTTAATGCAAAATTATTTGTACAAATACTTGAAGTGTCTCTAAAATTATTTTTATGATTTTATAATTACAATAATTATTTTTAGGATTTTATAAAATTGAGAAATTAATATTTTATTAATTATTTATCTTTAAATGATTTTCTGAATGCTTTTATTTGCAAAATCCATATTTAATTCTATAATTCTTCAAAAATTATGAAATTCATATTTATTTAAGTTTGGAATATTCTGAGAATTTTAAAATTATTTTGAAAATTTTCGGGATTAGTTTCACGCGCTCGTTGTTTCGTTTTATTGATAAAAGCGGGTATAAGTGACATTTCAAAAATTGTGTTAAAATTATGAAACTTACGTTTTTATTTACTTCGGGATATTTATAATATTATAAGATTATTTTCGCGATTTTCTGAATTTATTTTAAACGCACCTCGGTTCGTTAATTGTGAAATACGGGTACAAACTGCGTTTCAAAGATGCTTTAAAAATTATGAAAATTTTATTTCATTAGTTTCGGTATCTTTAGAAAATTATAAGTCTATCTTGGAATTATTTCGATTAATATTCATTCGCAAATTGTACCGCAAATTAGATTAAAATGAGGTGGAAGTAGGCTTGCAGTCAGAATCAAGCCACGTGTCCTTTTATTTCTGGAACGTGGCAGCTGTTGAAGGTTGCACTTAATAAAAAAAAAACAAAAAACAATCAACAGGAAGCCCCCTTCTTTCCACCGCTGTGGTCTCACCCCTATCTCCTCTCGGTTTCGATCTCTCTCTGTGAGGAATATGCGAACTTAGTTTTTTTCTCTCTTTTTTGGGTTCATTTTCTTATTCCCCCGTGATTCCCCCTCCATCTTGACTTCTCTTCTCGGTGTTGATGCCTTCATTTTTCTCTGGTAAGCCGCCGCCGGAGTTCCAGCCGTCTATGGCTTTTTCGGTGGTGTCTTTCTTGTATGTGTATGTATAGTTGATATGGCTATGTGTGTGTGTCAGTCCTTGGGTGCGTGTGCCTGTGCTCGATTATTCCCAGTTGCCGCCGCCATCCCTCGCTGTTCCGGCGTGGAGATTTTGGTGGTGCGTGGCTCGTGTTTGCGTATATAGCTACCCTGTATTTTCTTTCGGTTCCTTGCGCGTGCGGCGTGTATAGACGTTACTGTTGGCCCTATTTGTTTTGCAGATTTGTAAATGAAGAATTATTATATAAATTTTTATTATACTTTTCTGCAGGATCGAATTTTGATGACTTTCGTGAGATAAATAATAAAGTTATGCGGGAATTGTTAGTAATCAATCGGTGAAAATTTGTATGGAAACCCGAAATTAATCGGGCACCGACAAATTTTTTACCGCCGTCGATGATGAGCCTCGGTGAGTCGACGGTGGACGGTGATGATCTAATTCTGAGTCCTAATATGAATAAAAATATAAAATGCGAATAATATTACTAATTAAATAATGTCGGTAATTGGGATTCGTTCATTTGGATTGTGATTGGATTGTCGTTATAATTGTTGTAAATTGATTTGACGTCGATATTGTGTTCGATGGGTAGTCCGATAAACAAAGGAAACGCTGTCCAATTTTCAAAAAAAAAACTGAATTACGCAAATACAGAAACGTATCCGATGAATATCGGGACGTTGAGAGACTATATATACATATGTGTGTATTTTATATGAAACTTGATTGTACGATGTGATGAAATATTTTTCTAAATCAATAACCCTGATTTCGTAAAATAAAGAGTATGGGTATTTTCCGAAAACGAACACTGAACCGATTTTCGAGAATGTGAACTTTAATTGCTGTCTGTGTTATTCTAATATGAATAATTACGAGCCGAGTTTGAATATCGTTGGATAAGATTTAATATAGAGGATATGTCAAGCATACCTAGACGTCTAACGTAGGGTATTTCGACCCTGTAGGTTATAGTCGGGAACCTGAAAGTGGACGATGGACTAAAGATAACCTAGTGGTCAGTCGACGAGCTTAGTAGAATTTCAATAGGAAGACCTGAGTGTCAAAATCGAATCCAATGGGATCCAGTGGTTGGACGTTAGAGCCTGAGCAGCAAAGTCGGCTTAGAGTTGATCAGTGATAGTTGTAAAGCCTTGTAAGGCAAGTATTTCTGAACTTTTCTTCAAGATATATTACCAATGTTTTCGAACTGTTTCATAACATGTTGCTATTATTAAACATAACTCCTGTTTTGTAATGCAAATGCTTTAAACTGTTTACCCTTGAATCTTGATTATTTCTTGATCTTGAACCGTAAGCCTTATTCTTTGTAAACCATCCTTTGTTGATCCTCAGATACCAAACCACACAGATATGATACTACACCCCAAATGTTTAACTACCAACCACCAAATACTGGAACAAAATTGTTTGAAAACACAGAAACTTCTATGCTCCAACCATTCCTTATAACATCGAATAACTATATCTTGAAAAATCATTACTGATCCAATACCTGATGCTTTTACAAACTGAAAACCGTTTCTTATACATACCCTAATATACCCTTGAGATATCCATGAGTTTTCTTACATTTTTATGCAAATGTTTAACCATCAATGAATATGATCTTGTTTTATTGAATCATATTGTTATCATATTGAACTGCGTTAGGATTGGATAGTTTTTATATATGTGGACCAGATTCGTGGTCAGACCATACCAATGGTCAAGTTAGGCCAATGTGTGCCTTGGATCCAGTAATTAGAGCAGTGTTGTGTGCTTGCTCGGGGTTAGTGCGTGACTGATCAGCAGCCTAACCTTGGTTTTTAAAACTAAAATGAGTATCCAATTCTAATGATGAGTTAAAAAGAAACTTGATTCCTTTGAATCATCTCATTTGATCATTGTTTAACCTCAGTTATCACTATTATGCTTGCTGAGCTAGTTAGCTCACCCTTGCGATTCTTTTATATATATTTTACAGTTGAAAAGAATATGGGTGATAGTGAAGTTCCTCAGTCCAAAGTGCGGGTTAAGGTTCCAGATGAGTTGAATCGAGCTAGCAGAAGCTTCATACGGTAGAGAGATAGTCAGATTGTAAGAATGATTTTATTATCAATTGTAAGTTAAATTAGTTGGGACTTGGTACGTTGTAATAAAAGTTAAGATTGTGGCTTGTTTTCATACTTTAACCTGTTGCAATCCGTGGTTATGTAAAACAGGGTCATTGACATTAATATTTTATGTACAGCTTTATATATTGTGAATGTGTTGTGGACCCCAAACTTCTGACCCGGGTTTGGAGGGTGCCACAGGTTGGTATCAGAGCTACAAGTTATAAGTCTTTGAAACAAGCCTAGATTGTCGGGATTGGGTAGAGGGTTAGGATTAGAAATAGGAAACAGAAAGATAAGATGTTGTGAGGATGAGTGCGACTATATAGTAAGTCTTTAGCACGGTTCGTGTTGCGATTTGGGATCCTCAGCTTGCGACGTGAATTCCAGACAACGGCAATGGCAAATCTTGATTTTCTGGTGTTATTTGATCATTTGGAGCTTTCCGTTCGAGGATCGTCATCTTCTTTCAGATTGGATTTGTACCTTGTTCCTCCACCAGTATTAATGGTATTACCTTCTGTTATAACGATTGTACTTCTTCAAGCTATTTTACGCTACTTTTTTACCTCTTGATATGAGACTACCTACTCAAGAACCTCCATCTGTTTATTCTTATTTCACTGGACATTCGGCTGTGAGCATATCTCTTCAGTTTACCCTATATCCTGTTCTATACCCCCGGTTTAGAATTTGTTTTATGAAGCGATTGTACCTACGAGGATGGATTCAAGAGTTACAGTAAATGGTGAGCGCTTGAGATATAAATAAAGGTGAGAAGAAGTTTAGAGAAAGAATTTAAGTGTTTCAAAGGATAGCTGTTATCGGGTTAAAAGAAGCCCTTAGTGACTAAGCCTCCCGTGAATAAGTATGGGATGAACTAGATGAATTTTGAAAGAGTAAGAGAGAAAAACATAAACCTGGGATTTTTGTGAAATTAAATGATGATTATATGATAAATGCGATATGTAAAGTAGTAATGTGATGTGATACGAGCAAACTTTGTTCTATAAAATAGACTTGTTGACTATCGGATAGCATATTCTACTTAACTACTGCAATGATAATGTCAGGAGTATTACCAGTATGGGAGCCTTGACGTGAAGTTACGAATAAGATAATGTGCGACAACAATTGAAGTTTCGTCGATTAAGGAAGGTAAGTGGACACGATGAAGGAGAAAAGGTAGATTGAAGTGAATGGACCTTTATATGATCGTTCCATAAGTTTGGTACCTTGTTATAGGTCGGAAGGATAACAACCAACTCATATAGTAAGGACAACCAGGTTTGTGATTTTCTAAACTTTTTAAACAAGTTTTCGAAAAAGATTTTCCTTTACCAATTTCTAAAAGCCTTTTCGAATAAAATGATTTTTAAACATTGATTGTCAAGTTACTACTTGAGTTTCTTGTTTGTTAGAAAGTCCGGATTACCTGGAAGAATGCTGTTTCAGACTTAGTATTGTTAATTCAGAGGATAAAGTGATCCGCAATTAGGAAGAAGTTGATTATTCCTAACAGTAAAGTGCAAGTATTGTTCGATAAAATTTACAACAGAATCAGCGTACGGAGTAACTATACATTCAATTACTAGGACTATTAGAGTTCGAAGAACTCATTGATTTAATAGAAGCCGGAGCGTGATCGAAGAAGATTGGAAAGATTTCCAGACCTCTCTAAAAGCAGAATATTATTAGCAAAAAGACCGTTATATCAAATGGTACATGGTTATTCTAAAAGAGAAATCTCGAAGTTACGTGGTAAGGAACGCCATTATGATTGAATTTTTAAAGTATTATCCGTGTGGGTACGATATTAAAGACGCAAGACGTGACAAGTGGGAATCTACCATAATGCTTAATTTGCAAAAGCATTTCAGTGTACCCTCTAAAGTTGCTATATGATGCGATTAGGATGTGATCGAACAAGCTCGAAAGATGAATACAAGTGAAATGTAGATGGTGACCAATGGTATCGTTCTAGTTTTCAATATTACAGTGTATATTCCTTTTCAATTCCTAAAAATGTATGAACTTCTTTTCTCCAATGAACTCTTTTCTATGATATCGAAAAAGAAAGGATATTCCATTCCTTTCAAATTTACCTATTTCCCTCAAGTTTTGCTTTCTGATTGGGACAAACAGTGCTATGGTAAGACACTTTGTCAGAATGACGAAGAGTCGGGTGGGACGCCACCTAATCATGCGTTGTATGCCCTATGGTAGGAAAGACTGGCCATCTTAAGTACCAATGTGGTTGTCTCATTCATATTCAAATCCTTACTTCTTCTTTCTTTTCAACTCTAAATTTTGTTGAATTGTGAATCCTTCTAGTTGCTTTGTTGTACTGTCGTTCTTTGTAAGAATTTTTCAAACAGAAATCAACGAATTATGGACCAAGCGGGCAAAGTTCCATCTACTTCTCACGCATGGAAAGCAAACAAAGGCATATGACGAGAATTGCAAATCGCTAGCCCCAGTTAGAGATATACTAAAAAACCAAGGGAATCTACTCCAAGGAGGAATACGTCTCCAAGAATGAGAAATTGCTATTTTCCTGTTAAATATATTATTCAGAATACGAATGTGGTGATGTGAATGATTATCGTGAATACTTTATGCGTTAAATTATTGGAAGATGTGAGAGCAACTTGATTGTTTAGCTCCTAAGGTTTTGTTGATAAGATGAATTATCCTGTTGAACTGATAAGATTAGGATCAAAGGACTAACAAGTCAAGAACGTAAAATTGTTAATTAAGTAAGCGCCAATGGTGGAATTGAAATTTCTGGCAATAAATTGTGAAGAATTGATATCATGGAAGATAAGAGGATTTGATATTATTCTAAGAAATGGATTGACTACTAAAGCGTGATGACCAGACAGACCGTCGTGATGAAAAGATAATTCTGAGGATGCCAAATGAGAAGATGAGGGGGTTCAGAAGATAAAAGAAGGTAAAGAGTTTGTTAATGATGATTATGATGATCAAGATATGAGCATTATGGTGATTACGGGATACATAAAAGTCAGAAGCAAACAAAATTTGAAGATTTAATAGCAATTAAGGAATTTCAAGATATGTTTTAGATGAGTTATCAATATTTCTTCACGATAGAGAAAGGAAGCTCGTGATTGACTCAACGCCTGAGACGAAGCCAGTGACTACGGCCTTACCCAAAAATGGCACCAGTTAAAATAAGGAAGTAGCAAAGTAGACGCTAGAGATATTTGAAGAAGAAGCGATTAGACCCAGCATATCCTATAAGGTGCACCAGTACTAAATGTTAATAAGAAAGATGGAAGTATGTGATTATGCATCGACTAGCAAGAGCTCAACAAGTTCACTATCAAGAGCAAGTATCTGTTACCTCGACCCAATGATTTGTTTGATCAAACAAAAGAAGCAAAGTACTTTTATAAGACTGATTTAAGACTTGATATTTCACCAATTGAAGATAAACCTATGGATGTATCAAGGATAATTTTCAGAACTAAGTATTGTTCTTGTATTGTCATTTATATTAATTAATATACCAGTAATATTTGAACTGGATGGACAGCACCTTTAAGGAATATCCGAGTAAGCTATAGTTGTGATACTTAAAGTTAACGGAGGACCAGGCAAAGCATTTAATGATAACTGGGAAGTTGGAAAAGAAAGAAGTTGTATGAAAATATAGTTCTTAGCATAAATAATCAATGAAGAGAAGATCAAAAGAGATTCAGCAGAAGTTAAAATTACTATGAATGAAAAGAGACCAGAAATACCAACAAAAGTAAGAAGTTTTATCATGGATCGGTTACTATTGCAAATTTGTGTAAGATTTCGTGAAAATTGCAATATCTTGGACGAAGCTAACCAGGAAAAACAAGAAGTTTTGTGAAATGGAGAAGGATGAAGGGAAAGTTTTGCGGAGTTAAATGAAAGAATGGTTTCAGCACCTGTTTTATTAATTTAAAAGTATCAAGGAGATTTGGTAGATAATGGTGATGCTTCTCATTAAGGAATAGGATGTGTGTTGATGCAGCACAATAGAGTTATTGTATATGCATCAAGACAACCGAAACCTTATGAGCAGAAGTATCCTAATTATAATTTGGGATTAACAATAATAATATTCGTTTTGAAAGATTTGGGAAATATGATATATATGGAGAAAGGTGTAAGATCTATACGGGCCATAAGAGGGTGAAGTATGTATTCACGAGGAAAAGCAAAGATAGAGGAAAGCAATAACGGACATAGAAACTATACTGGAAGAATTTTCTATGGAATTTTAGAAGTTGGAATTGGGAGTCAGAGTTTATAATCCAAACAGGAGCAAGGATGAATAATATGACCTTTCAGTCGAAGTTGGTAAGAGAATGATAAGGAAATGTCAAAAGAAGATAATGGATCACGTTGTTAGCGGTAGTGAGAGGAAATTTATGCGCCTAGGAGAATGAAAAATAGTGATAACCAAGTATAAGAAGGAAATTTCAAGATGGATCAGGAGGTGTTGGGCATATCAAAGAGTTAAGATGAAGTATTAGAACGCCTAGTAGATAAGGCAGATCCAGAAAGTGACTTTACAAGAGGCGAATCGTGAAGTGGGAGTTTAGCAAAACAACGAATAAGAATAAGTGACCCATATAAAGAATTAATTTCCTACGGAACCTAATTCAAGCAATATATTATATCTCGAGGATTAACTTAAGATCCGACCTGAGAACATATCAGAGAGTACGATTAAAGCGAGTTAAGAGCATTGCAAGCTCTGGTGATATTATTTAAAATAACAAGTGTATCAGGTGATTATAAGAAATTAAGGATCATGGTGTATAAGGAGTACTTAGATAAGCAAATTGCATTTATTGATAACATCCTCAGCTACTCAAGGAATAAGAAAGTCTACGTGGGATGCCCAAGGTTTTCTCCAAAGATCAGAAGGAAAGCAACTATACGTTGAGTCTTCAAGAATGAAATTTTGACTAAGGTTAACCAAAGATTCTGAATTAATCCATTAACAACTACCTAAGCAAAGCCGTATGGTAACAGATGCCTTATGCCGACAAAAAGGATTAAATGTAATTAAGACCACCAAGAAATTAATAGACGAATAGGAAAAAGTGGAAAATGGACACCGTCTAACATCCTTATGCGGAGAGTCAAAGTACGGAAATGATTTAGGAAATGTAAGATATGTTAAGAGATGAAGTTTTAAGGAAACATTGGAACGATCATTTATCATTAATGTCAGCTTTGGAATGCTACTTTACCAAGTCTCATGCGAACGCGAGTGTGAGTCCCCAATTTTATTGAGATAAAGTGAGAGAAAGAAAGTTGTTAAATTCTAAGTTAATTCTACACACCAAGAGCGTAGTGCTATTGGGTAAAGCAACTCGGAGTAGACAAAGAAAGAAGACGAAATTGTATTGAGAGAAAGTATGAGCATAGAAATAGGACCAGTAGTGTTAGTAAATGTGTCGTCTTGAAAGAGATTGGATAAGTTTGAGTAGAAGGGACAAGCTAAGTCCTAAAATTAGTGAACCATTCGAAGTATTGATAAATGTAGATAAAGTTGTTCATAAATGATATGACCGTCACACCCGTGTGTACACCTAATGTATTTTACTTATCAATATTAAAGTGATAAGTATTGGGTTTGAATTAAGTGATTGATCAGGAGCCAATGGGGCTCTTGTCAAAGTTGTTCTGCATATAGTGATCAATCCAAATTCTTGATCATCAAAGGCAAGTCCTTGAAAATGAGTGCATACCTGTTGTGAGTACGTTTGAACCCTTGAGTAGAAGAGTCTACTTAGAAATTAGAGTCATATATGCTTAACAAATATCCTCACTTGTGTAACTAGATCAGATTCTGATGACAGAATCTTTTTAAGGGGGGAAGGATATAACAACTCGTATATTTTTGAATTATTTAAATATGTGATTATTATGGAAATTATTAAATCAAAAATGTGTATTAGTGTTTACCACTATGTGTTGTTTGATTATTATCTATGAGTGATTTATGATGTACCGGGTTGTTCGCATGATTAAATAAGGAATTGTATTGAATTGTTTCACTTTTAAAGTGGATTTAATGCAAAATTATTTGTATAAATACTTGAAGTGTCTCTAAAATTGTTTTTATGATTTTATAATTACAATAATTATTTTTAGGATTTTATAAAATTGAGAAATTAATATTTTATTAATTATTTATCTTTAAATGATTTTCTGAATGCTTTTATTTGCATAATCCATATTTAATTCTATAATTCTTCAAAAATTATGAAACCCATATTTATTTAAGTTTGGAATATTCTGAGAATTTTAAAATTATTTTGGAAATTTTCGGGATTAGTTTCACGCGCTCGTTGTTTCGTTTTATTGATAAAAGCGGGTATAAGTGACATTTCAAAAATTGTGTTAAAATTATGAAACTTAATTTTTTATTTACTTCGGGATATTTATAATATTATAAGATTATTTTCACGATTTTCTGAATTTATTTTAAACAAACCTCGGTTCGTTAATTGTGAAATACGGGTACAAACTGCGTTTCAAAGATGCTTTAAAAATTATGAAAATTTTATTTCATTAGTTTCGGTATCTTTAGAAAATTATAAGTCTATCTTGGAATTATTTCGATTAATATTCATTCGTAAATTGTACCGCTAATTAGATTAAAATGAGGTGGAAGTAGGCTTGCAGTCAGAATCAAGCCATGTGTCCTTTTATTTCTGGTACGTGGCAGCTGTTGAAGGTTGCACTTAATAACAAAAAAAAAACAAAAAACAACCAATAGGAAGCCCCCTTCTTTCCACCGCTGTGGTCTCACCCCTATCTCCTCTCGGTTTCGATCTCTCTCTGTGAGGAATATGCGAACTTAGTTTTTTTCTCTCTTCTTTGGGTTCATTTTCTTATTCCCCCGTGATTCCCCCTCCATCCTGACTTCTCTTCCCGGTGTTGCTGCCTTCATTTTTCTCTGGTAAGCCGTCGCCGGAGTTCCGACCGGCTATGGCTTTTTCGGTGGTGTCTTTCTTGTATGTGTATGTATAGTTGATATGGCTGTGTGTGTGTGTCAGTCCTTGGGTGCGTGTGCCTGTGCTCGATTATTCCCAGTTGCCGCCGCCATCCCTCGTTGTTCCGGCGAGGAGATTTTGGTGGTGCGTGGCTCGTGTTTGCGTATATACCTGCCCTGTATTTTCTTTCGGTTCCTTGCGCGTGTGGCGCGTATAGACGTTATTGTTGGCCCTATTTGTTTTGCAGATTTGTAAATGAAGAATTATTATATAAATTTTTATTATACTTTTCTGCAGGATCGAATTTTGATGACTTTCGTGAGATAAAAAATAAAGTTATGCGGGAATTGTTAGTAATCAATCGGTGAAAATTTGTATGGAAACCCGAAATTAATCGGGCACCGACAAATTTTTTACCGCCGTCGACGATGAGCCTCGGCGAGTCGATGGTGGATGGTGATGATCTAATTCTGAGGCCTAATACGAATAAAAATATAAAATGCGAATAATATTACTAATTAAATAATGTCGGTGATTGGGATTCGTTCATTTGGATTGTGATTGGATTGTCGTTATAATTGTTTTAAATTGATTTGACGTCGATATTGTGTTCGACGGGTAGTCCGATAAATAAAGGAAACGCTGTCCGATTTTCGAAAAAAAAAACTGAATTACGCAAATACAGAAACGTATCCGATGAATATCGGGATGTTGAGAGACTATATATACATATGTGTGTGCTTTATATGAAACTTGATTGTACGATGTGATGAAATATTTTTCTAAATTAATAACCCTGATTTTGTAAAATAAAGAGTATGGGTATTTTCCGAAAACGAACACTGAACCGATTTTTGAGAATGTGAACTTTAATTGCTGTCTGTGTTATTCTAATATGAATAATTACGAGTCGGGTTTGCATATCGTTGGATAAGAATTAATATAGAGGATATGTCAAGCATACCTAGACGTCTAACGTAGGGTATTTCGACCCTGTAGGTTATAGTCGGGAACCTAAAAGTGGACGATGGACTAAAGATAACCTAGTGGTCAGTCGACGAGCTTAGTAGAATTTCAACAGGAAGACCTGAGTGTCGAAATCGAATCTAATGGGATCTAGTGGTTGGACGTTAGAGCCTGAGCAATAAAGTCGGCTCAGAGTTTGTCAGTGATAGTTGTAAAGCCTTGTAAGGCAAGTATTTCTGAACTTTTCTTCAAGATATATTACCAATGTTTTCGAACTGTTTCATAACATGTTGCTATTATTAAACATAACTCCTGTTTTGTAATGCAAATGCTTTAAACTGTTTACCCTTGAATCTTGATTATTTCTTGATCTTGAACCATAAGCCTTATTCTTTGTAAACCATCCTTTGTTGATCCTCAGATACCAAACCACACAGATATGATACTACACCCCAAATGTTTAACTACCAACCACCAAATACTGAAAAAAATTGTTTGAAAACACAGAAACTTCTATGCTCCAACCATTCCTTATAACATCTAATAACTATATCTTGAAAAATCACTACTGATCCAATACCTGATGCTTTTACAAACTGAAAACCGTTTCTTGTACATACCCTAATATACCCTTGAGATATTCATGAGTTTTCTTACTTTTTTATGCAAATGTTTAACCATCAACGAATATGATCTTGTTTTATTGAATTATATTGTTATCATATTGAACTGCTTTAGGATTGGATAGTTTTTATATATGTGGACCAGATTCGTGGTCAGACCATACCAATGGTCAAGTTAGGCCAATGTGTGCCTTGGATCCAGTAATTAGAGCAGTGTTGTGTGCTTGCTCGGGGTTAGTGCGTGATTGATCAGCAGCCTAACCTTGGTTTTTAAAACTTAAAATGAGTATCCAATTCTAATGATGACTTAAAAAGAAACTTGATTCCTTTGAATCATCTCATTTGATCATTGTTTAACCTCAGTTATCACTATTATGCTTGCTGAGCTAGTTAGCTCAACCTTGCGATTCTTTTATATATATTTTACAGTTGAAAATAATATGGGTGATAGTGAAGTTCCTCAGTCCAAAGTGCGGGTTAAGGTTCCAGATGAGTTGAATCGAGCTAGCAGAAGCTTCATGCGGTAGAGAGATAGTCAGATTGTAAGAATGATTTTATTATCAATTGTAAGTTAAATTAGTTGGGACTTGGTACGTTGTAATAAAAGTTAAGATTGTGGCTTGTTTTCATACTTTAACCTGTTGCGATCCGTGGTTATGTGAAACAGGGTCATTGACATTAATATTTTATGTACAGGTTTATATATTGTGAATGTGTTGTGGACCCCAAACTTCTGACCCGGGTTTGGAGGGTGCCACAGAAGTTCTAGTGGCTCGTATTCGATTACATGCCTGGAGTCTGGATTATATTTCTTTAGCATCGATACGTGAACAACATTGTGAATGTGTACCATGTGCGGAGGTAATGCCAACTCGTAAGCTACTTTGCCAACGTGCTTTAAAATCTCAAAAGGTCCAATATATCTAGGGCTTAGTTTTCCTTTCTTCCCAAATCTTGTCAATCCTTTCCATGGAGATACTTTTAGTGATACCATATTTCCTTCTTTAAATTCCATATCTCTCCTTGATTGATATGCATACTTCCTTTGACGGTCTTGTGGTGCTATCAATCTCTTCTGGATAACTTCAACAACTTCTTTCGTCTGTTGCACCAATTCAGGTCCAAGTATTTTGCATTCTCCTACTTCGTCCCAATATACGGGAGATCGACATTTGCATCCATAAAGAGCTTCATAGGGTGGCATGATAACTGTTGTTGTAAGAAAATTCTACCAAGGGTAAATGCTCATCCCAACTTCCTTTGAAATCAATAGCACAAACACGTAACATGTCCTCGATTATCTGGATTGTTCTTTCACTATGGTCGTCCGTCTGTGGATGGTAAGCCGTACTCATATTCAGTCTCGTTCCCAAACATTCTTGAAAACTTTTCCAAAACCTTGAATTAAACGTTGGATCTCGATCTGATACGATAGACATAGGAACTCCATGAAGAACTACGATTTCTTTCAGGTACATATGGACTAACTTGTCTAGTGAAAATCTTTCATTTATAGGCAGAAAATGAGCTGACTTGGTAAGTCTGTCCACTATAACCCAAATGGCATCATGATTGGCTTTCGTCCTTGGTAATCCGACTATGAAATCCATGACAATATGCTCCCACTTTCATTCTGGAATCTCTAGTGGCTGCAACAATCTACTTGGTCTCTAGTGCTCTACTTTAACTCTCTGACATATATAACATCTGCTAACCCATTCTGCAATTTGCCTCTTCAGATCTGGCCACCAATAATTTTCCTTTAAATCTCTGTACATCTTGGTACTCCCGGGATGGATTGAATACCTTGAATTATGAGCTTTCTGTAAAATTTCATTCTTCAACTCCGTTACTAGTGGAATCCAAATTCTAGAAGAAAACCTAAGAATACCTTGATCGTCCTTTTGCGTGCACAATTCCTCACTTACCAAACGATTAATGTCCTGATCCATTATCTCCTCTTGACACTTCCTTATCTTTTCTAATAACTCCGGCTGGAAAGTCATACTATACACTTTCACTTCATCAGGCTTGCAAACTCTAATCTCCAATTCCAATTTCTGAAATTCCTTATATATCTCCTCGGGTACTGATAACACATTCAACTTTTCTTTCCGACTTAATGCGTCCGCCACAACATTTGCTTTACCGGGATGATAGTTATTCGTGCAATCGTAATCCTTAATCAACTCTAACCATCTTCTATGTTTCATATTAAGCTCCTTCTGTGTGAATATATACTTCAAGCTTTTGTGATCCGTATAAATCTCACATTTTTCTCCATATAGATAATGTCTCCAAATCTTCAAAGAAAATACTATGGCTACTAGCTCAAAATCATGAGTATGATACTTTTGTTCATGTGGTTTTCATTGCCTTGACGCATACACAATAACCTTATCGTGCTGCATCAGAACGCATCCGAGTCCTTTATGAGAAGCATCGCTATAGATCACGAAATTCCCTTGATCATTTGGAAGTGACAAAACAGGTGCCGTGATTAATCTTCGCTTCAATTCCTGAAAACTTTCTTCATATTTGTCATTCCATATAAACTTTTCATTCTTCCGTGTAAGCTTTGTCAATGGTGTCGCAATCCTTGAGAAATTTTGAATGAATCGGCGATAATATCACGCTAATCCCAAGAAACTTCTTACCTCTGTTGGTGTTCTCGGTCTTTCCCAATTTGTAATTACTTCAATCTTCGTTGGGTCCACTTTGATCCCTTCATTACTGACTACGAGTCCTAAGAACTGGACTTCTTGTAACCAAAACTCACACTTCGAGAATTTAGCATATAACTTCTTCTTTCTTAAAATCTCCAAAGCCGTCCTTAAATGTTTTGCATTATCCTCTTCTGTCTTTGAATAAATCAAAATATCATCTATAAACACAATAACAAACTTGTCCAGGTATTCCTTGAAAATTCTGTTCATCAGGTCCATGAATGTTATCGGGGCATTATTTAATCCAAAAGACATCACTAAAAATTTATAATGTTCGTACCTCATTCTGAAAGCTGTCTTTGGTATATCCTCTGGCTTAATCTTTAGTTGGTGATATCCCGATCTTAAATCGATCTTGGAGAAGTACTTGGCTCCTTTCAACTGGTCAAACAAATCATCAATCCTAGGCAACAGATACTTGTTCTTGATTGTAAGCTTGTTGAGCTCTCGATAATCGATGCACAGTCTCATGCTTCCATCCTTCTTCTTGATAAATAGTACCAGTGCACCCCACGGAGATACACTGGGTCTGATTACTCCTTTCTCTAACAACTCTAGCAATTGCTTTGCTAGTTCCTTCATCTCAACAGGCGTCATTCTATACGGGGCCTTGGATATTGGTTCCTTTCCAGGTGCTAATTCGATCGCAAAATCAATTTCTCTATCTGGAGGAAATCCTGGTAACTCATCGGGAAACACGTCTGGAAATTCATTGACTACTGGAATATCTTCGAGATTTGTGGGCTCCTCACTTCTATCAATCACATATGTAATGAAATGCTCGCATCCTTGTCATAGTAACTTTTTAGCTTGGATCATCGTTAAGAACTTATTTGCTTGTTTTTGGCCCTTAAACGTTATTATCCTTTCATCCGGCATTTTCACCATTACCTTCTTATTTCGACAATCTATCTGGGCATCGTGCTTAGATAACCAATCCATTCCTAAGATAATGTCAAACTCTCCTAGCTTAAATTGTATCAAATCCACACAAAACTTACTACCAGAAATCTCAATCTCACAATTCCCACAAACTTGATTAACAGATATACGTTCTTGATTTGCTAATTCCACAGTCATTATTTCATTTAAATACTCAACTGGAAAATTCAACTTACTAACAAAATCTTGATAAATAAACGATCAAGTTGCTCCCGAATCTATTAACACTTTGGCACATAAAAAATTCACATTAAGCGTACCTGCCATGACATCAGTGTCCTGGATAGCGTCCTTCACAGACATATCAAAAACTCTAGCCCTTGGAGTCTCATTCACTACTGGAGTAGATCCCATAATTCTTAATGCAATACTGACTGGGGCTGGTGTCTTGCAATCCCTGGCTATATGTCCTGGCTTTCAACTTTCAAAGCATGTAAATCCAATAGCTGGAACCTTAACTGCTGGATTCTGGGTAGATTGATCCATTTTCACTGGCTCTCTTGTTGGCTAATTACTGCACTCCCTCGAATAGTGCCCTTTCTGATTACACTTGAAACAAACTACATTCAATTTATTACAAACTCCTCCATGTTTCTTCCCACATACCTGGCAATCTGGAAAAGTTAGCCTCAACTGATTTGGATGATTCACATTGACTGGACAGTTGCCTTGACCTCCGTCGCCTGCATTCTGTTTCTTAACATTAAAATTTCTCCCTGAATGAAACTTGCCCTTCTTAAAATTTGGAAACTTCCCTGGTTGTGACTGTCCTTCACTCCCTTCAAACTTTCTCTTCTTATTTTCCTTTTCGTTCTGTGACATCTCGCTCTCTGTTTCTGCAAACATATCTTTCTGTATAACTCCTGCATAGGTATCCAATTCAAATATGGCTACCTTCCCTCTAATCCATGGCTTCAGACCTTGCTGGAATCTCTTGGCCTTCTTCCTATCTGTATATACGTATGATGGCACATACCTTGACAACTCTTCAAACATACTCTCATAATCAGCTACCGACATATTTCCTTGCTTTAGCTCTAAAAACTTTAGCTCCATCTGATCCTAAACAAACTGGGGAAAATATTTTTCTAAAAACAATTCTTTGAACCTCTCCCAAGTAATAACATATGTACCTTCCAATGTCTTCACAGTTTCCCACCAATAGGTGGCCTCATTCTTCAAATAATAACTTGCAAACTCAACCTTCTGTTCTTCCTTCACTTTAACCAAAGCAAATGACTTCTCTATTTCCTTTACCCAAACATTCACTTCAATTGGATCTAAGGAACCCTTCAATTCTGGTGGGTTTACCGCCTGGAAAATTTTGAAAGTTACCTGGGGATTGGTCTGTCTTTGTTGTTGTTGAGTCAGGTGAACTATTTGTTGAGCCAAGATTTGAAGAATCTGGGCTACTGCTGGGTCTATGGGTCCTGGGTTTGTATTCTGGTTGGTATTATCTTGGTTGTTGGTTTCTTCATTCAGGGTGTTGGTGCGGGTATTTCTTCTGGGAGGCATTTTCTGTAAAGAATCAAACAACTTATTTAGCTTTTAAATCAAATCCTTTGCATAAAGGAAAAGTTTTGTAAAACAGAAATTATTTTTTTTTGAAAACAGTTGAACTAAGTAAATTACATGCTTCTTTACAGAATATAAACAGTTAAGGGGATAGGGTACATGGTATCATATGTGGTATAACTGGTGCAATAAATAAGGTAAAGTAAAACTGGTGCAGTAATGTAAATGACAATGCTGGAAAGGAAAAGGTACTGATATATATTGATCAAAAGTTTTAGGTAGTACAAGCGTTAAAATGCTTCGAAAGTAAAAGCAAAAGGGTACAATAAACCTACTCACTAGTCAGCAGATCTAGTCTATAAATACAACCCAAAAGTCTACTAATACACACTACACACTACTGTACATCCTAAACCACCAGCACTGATCAGCATCTCCATCTCTGTGCCTCTGGCTCTAACTCCAAGGAAACTCTGGACTGCCCAGCCTCTCGAGGTCCTCCATCACCTCACTAGCCCATCCCATAAATGCATCAAGTCCAGCTAATGTAGTTCCATACGATCTGGCCTCAAGAACCCTCTGTGTCACATGAATCTCCTCTCGAAGCTCCCTCACACTACGATCAACATCTGTAGTCCTGATGATATGTTGCAGCTCTCGGATCTGTGCCAACAAGGAATCACGCTCCAGTAGAAGAGCCTCATACCGGTAATAAGGAACATGATGCAATATAGACTGGAATGGGGCACCCGCAACTGAATGCCCAGTGGAATCTGAATCAGCAGGTGTGGGTCCTCTAATAGGTGGCCTCATGCCTGGGGGTGGAATAGCCTGCAGTGGTACGGGCTGCAACATAGGTAGAGGTAAAATGGCCAACACTGGCGGAACAACAAGACGTGGATCTGAAGATAGTCCTCCAACTGAGGGCTCTGAATGATCAGCTGATATGGGGATGAAAGAGTCGGCCATCGCTGCTATCTGAAATCATATCGCAATATGAGAATCTCGAACCACAACGCGAATTATACTAATACATGCTATACCGTTTTACTCAACCTCTCAACGTTCTATCTTTCTATTTCCTTACTTCTAATCCTAACCCTCTACCCATTCCTGTCAATCTAGGCTTGTGTCAGTAACTTATAACCTGTAGCTCTGATACCAACCCTGTGGCACCCTCCAAACCCGGGTCAGAAGTTTGGGGTCCACACACACACACACCTTATTTATAACCTGCTTATAACCATAATAAAGATAATAATACTATGCAGTGACCCTACTTACCAACTACCACGGACCGTAACAGGTTAAAGTATGTACACAAGCCACACACACACACACTTATATTACAAACATCCAAATCCCAACTATTCAAACTTAAAACTGAATAATAATAAACATTATTACAAACTTCACAAACTTAAACTATTCCAAAAGTTGTCAGCTAGCTTAACTCGATCAACCTGGACCCCTAGCTCTCGCACTAGATTGGGGATCCTCGCTAAAAACAGGTTCTTTTTTAACTGGAAAAGAATATAAACAACATCGCACAAATGAGCTAACTAGCTCAGCAAGTCACATTGACAAGACTGAGAATAATGATCATGAAGTGAAAAGAGTTAATGTATCAAGTGAACAATGATTAATGATTTAGAATTGGATATTATATTTTCATTTTAAAAACCAAGGTTAGGCTGCTGATCAGTCATGCACTAACCCCGAGCAAGGCACACAACTCTGCTCTAATTACTGGATCCAAAGCACACATTGGCCTAACTTGACCATCAATCTGGTCTGACCACGAATCTGGTCCACGATTTTATAAAACAATCCAATTATATCATAATAACAGAATAAACAATGCAAAGCAATAAACAAAATCATAAGCAACATTTGATGTCCAATAATGAGATGGTTTCAATATTCACAAAGAAACAATATGGCAATTTCAAAGAATGGCTATCAGGTGGTTAAAGAATTGGATAACAGAAGAATTAAAGTGTCAAGGTTATAAGGATTTGGTCTTTTAAAGCATAAGGTACAATGGTTTGAATATGTAAGCAATATGATTCAGTGGTTAGTATTTAGTTAGTATGTATTTGTGGAGTAGTATCATATAGTTGTGGTTCGTATTCGTGTAATCAACAATCGATGGTTCAGAAATAATAAGGTTTACGGTTCAAAGATCAATAACTGGAATCAAGGTTTAGGGTTCAGTGCTTCAAAGCACTTGCAATATAAAACATGACTATTAATAATCTACAATATATCTTGAGAAAGTTCAGAACACTTGCCTGATATTAGCTTGCTATACTTCACTATCTTCCAATCACAATCTCCTATTTCTCGACTACTTGTTTCCCTTTTCTACGCCTTGCCTCTTCTACTCACATATCATAAGTATCTATCAATACTCAACTCATACAATTCTATTCGGTATACAATTCTATCTACCCTTCGTTTTACCCAAATCCGACTAACGGATTGAAAGTTATGCTAAAAAAAAGTAAATACTGATCACAAAGTCCGACAGTCAAACAAAAAAATCACATATAACATATAAAATGCCACACAATCAATGAAATTTCATTTATAAGGAAGTCTCGGGTCATAAACAGTCTTTCGGGTATTTAATATGATTTTTAAAATATTTTTCGGAGTCAAAACGGGTCGTTGGATCAATTTTAAAGCAATAAACAGGGTTTGGTTGGCCAAACCTGGCTTCAAAATAATTTTATAATAATTATCGAGTCTTGAAAACAATTTAAAATAATATTTTAAAGCTCAAAACTATTTTTCGGAATTTTTAAATCATTAATAAATAATTAAATCAAATTAAATAATTAATTAAAATCAATTAATAATTATTTAAATCAATTAATCAATTAATTTTCGAATTAATTGACCAATTAACTAATTAATTATTAACTAAAATTAATTAACTAATTAATTCAGATTTATTTTTGTATTAAAAAATAATTTTTGGAATTAAAATAATAATTTTTGGAATTTTCAGTAATTAAACACAAATTTTTATAATTAAAATAAATAGGAAATATGATTTTTAAATAATTTATAAACAAGAATCCTATTTTTGCAAAGTTTACAAACTACAGGGACTGAACTTCATCGTTTTCGAAACAACAGGGACTAAAGTGCAATTTTGCACCCCCCGTCGCCGAAAAACGCCCTGTCTCGCCGGAGACGGCGTTCCCGAAATCCCCACACCTCCACAAGCTCCAGATTTAATCTACACAACACCAGGAACACAACCATGCAATCAAATCATTCTAATAACCCCTGAGTTGGCCGAAAATTGGCCGAAAAGTTCGCCGGTTTCCGGTGAACTCGACGAAAACTTCAAATGACAACACCCTTCAAACCAGGGATCATCTGTTAACGAGATATACACAAATCGATTGCAAATTTCAAGAGGAACAAAACCCACCCATCTAGAACATCTAATAACCCCTGGAACAAAAAGCCCTAAATTTCAATTAAGAACATTCATACAGATTATAAACCCTAATTTCAAAATTCAAAAATTAAACTCAATTTTGGACATGTTACTGAACTCCAAATCAGTCATATGACATATCAAAATCATGAGGAAAACAAGCTCTACAATATGCAAGTATCAAATCATTCAAACAATCATCCGAACAAAAATTTATATTTCTAATCAAAATAATTCGAAAATAAATAAAAATATAGAAAATAAACATTTGATTCTGCAGTGATATGAAGCACAGATTCTGATAGTATATTTCAAGAGCTTTGATTTGGGTACTCGAGCTTTTCCAACGGATTCCGGTAACAACTTAAAATTGAGGTTTGATTCTCGGAAGGTTTTATGAATATAAGTATTTTCTGTGGAAAATTCTACAATTACTTTTTGCAAATGATTTTCGGTACGAAATAAAATACGGTAAAGGCTATTTATAATTACGGAAAATTAGTATCCCGTTGGATCATTCCAGATATAAAATAGTACGTTTATTTATAAAACGGATCCAAACGGTACCCGTTTTCAGGATAATTATCCGAATCAGTACAATTTGTACTGCGGTCTTGGTCTCAGTACCTGGTTACACGTATTACGAGGTGATAATTATAATAGTTTAATAAAAAGATCCCGTTTATCGAAAATACGAGTTTTATTGATTTATCAAAACGAATTTTATATCGAAAATATTGCGCCGGGACCCGCACAGGACAAACCGTACGCTAGATCGAAAAAGTCGAAACTTGGAAAATGCTCGGAATATTGAAATTAGGTTAGGAAGGAGTTCTCGAAAGAGTTTCGGGTTATAAAAACGTAAAAACGAGTGAAGTTGACTGGTTTCCGATTATATAAAATAGTTTATAAATACTCGGAAAAAGAATGTATAAAATCCATAAATTTTCTATAAAATCATAAATCAACATAAAAATAAATAGGAAGATATGACAATTACCTATATTTTATTTTAGACAGATAAAAATTAAAATACTCAATTTATATTATTTTTAAACATCCAAACACATATACCACTTAGCAAATAATTCACAGAATAAATACTGAACATGCATAATATTTATTTATTAGCAAAAATAATACACGATATATCCCAGATATTACAACTTGGGAACTAGAAGACGCAATGAGGAATAGATATCCCCACCTATTTCTAATTGATTCAGGGACGGAATCCTTGTTAGAAGAGAAGACTGTAATAACTCGAATTTTTGAGACTTTGTAAAAACGTTTAATGAATAGTAACCCTGGAAGACGGGTAAAACTTTTTAGCCCACACTATGTTGTGCATGAGAAATTGAGTTTCGGAGTTGATAACATGATTATACGTACCAAATGAGTGTATGTAAACGCTATTAGTTTTCGAAGAAAATGATATTTGAAAAATGACGGTATTTATGAACCATCGAGTATTACGGGAATCGCAATATAATTATGAATTTAAAACCCTACGGATTTATATCCAAGAATGATACTTCAAAACATAAAGAATAAATACGAAAGGATTTACGCCGCAAACCGTTTACGAGAAATTATTACGAAAACGATTAAGCGACCGAACAAACGCGTAAATGGTTAAATAAACGTATCTCACTAACTAACCATGGTAGAAAAGTAACAATGGTTACTTTATCAAATAGTAAGCTAAGGTTATAGAAATAATCATCTAAGGCTAGAGAATAGTAAGCTAAAGAATAAACTACTAGCTTAGCTTGTAATCTAGAAAGGGCTAGCAAGATTTGTCCAAGGATTTGCCAACATAAATCTATTATAGTGTTAGATATATTTGAGATGTCATGTCTAATCTATTGTGTTTAGTTTCAGAAATTAATATCAGGAATTACTGGAAATCAGAACTTACTGAAGTCAGAGCTTATATCAGAACTTAAGGCCGTCAGGATTTATATCAGGATTTATACTTCAGATAAGGAATGCAACTGATTTACAAGATAGGATCATGACTAAAACAATAGAAGATATGCATGAAGAGTTAGAAGCCTAGAAGACTTATAGAAGATAATATTTGATTGATATATTTTAGGAGACAAAATTATATTTCATATCAATTAGAAGATATCTTGTAACTGTATACTATATAAACACAGTTTAGGGTTTACACGATCTGTGTTATCATTCATGAGAAAGATTATACATTGTAATCTAGCAGCTCTTAGTAATATTGTCATTACTGAGAGAGAACAACTGTTCTATTGTAACGGAGTTTATTATATTGAATATACTTGATTACTGTTACATACTTGTGTTCGAAATCGATTTGATTGTATAAACACTATATTCAACTCCCTTCTATAGTGTTGTGTGACCTAACAAGTGGTATCAGAGCCACTCTATTGATTTACAAACAGTAAGATCCAGTTTACAATCATGTCTGAAGAAACACAAACCCCACTTAAGCCCACCAAAACTCAAGATACTCAAAACAATCAAACTCACTGTCGATATGAGAGTATTAGGGTTCCCATACTGAGAGCATCTGAGTATCCTATAGGGAAGGTAAAGATGGCTATATTTCTGGAAGCCACAGATCTAGAATACCTTGATAGAATTAATGATGGACCATATAAGCCTACCAAGCTTTCTGTTGCAGTTGTTGATCAACCTGCAAAGATGATACCAAAGGAGAAAAGTGAGTACACAACTGAACACATCTCATCTATTTCCACGGATGCAAGGGTAAGGCATCTGCTTCATAGTGCAATTGACAATGTAAGGTCAAATAGGGTATTTGGATGCAAGACTGCAAAGGAGATATGGGATGCTTTGGAGACAAGATGCCAGGGAACTGATGTAATCAAAAAGAACAGGAAGACTATACTCACTCAAAAGTATGAGCACTTTGACTCAAAAGTTGATAAGTCATTAACTGATTTATATGACAGGTTTGCCAAACTCTTGAATGATCTGTCACTGGTGGACAAGGAATATGATCTTGAAGATTTAAATTTAAAATTCCTTTTAGCTCTTCCTGAAAATTAGGATTTGAAGTCTACCACCATAAGAGACAACTATGACCTTGCTGAAACTACTCTTGATGAAATTTATGGTATGCTCAAGACTCGTGAACTTGAGATGGATCAAAGGAGCAAAAGGCATGGAAGAAAGTAAAAGACAGTTGCACTTAAAGCTGAGGAGGAATCTCCTAAAGTGATTGTCTCAAAGAGGGGCAAAGGAAAGGCTCTCATCATATAGTCTGATTCAGAGTCATCATATTCTGATGATGATGATGATTCAGAATCTGAAAATTTATCTGAAGTTGATGTTGATGTAGAGATGATGCAACTGTGTGCTCTTATGGTGAAGGGAATCACAAAGATTGCCTACAAGAAATTCAAAAAGGGCAAGAAGTTTTCCAGGAAAGGTGGAAGCTCTGAAAAGAAAGGGTTCAGAAAATCTGAAGGCAAACGAGGAAAGTCTGACAGAGGAGACAACTCAAATGTCAAATGCTACAATTATGGTGAAAGAGGCCACGTCTCTCCTTACTGCAAGAAAGGAAAAGATGATAAAGGACAGGCACTTATCACAAAGAAGAAAAAATGGGCAGACACTTCAGATTCCGAAGATGAGGTGAATTATGCCTTGATGGCAAATGCTGATAGCAGTACCGATGCTGCTGAATTAAAGGTACCTCAATCAACTCTTGCTTTTCATACTGATGATATTTCTGAGCTAAGGTTATATCTGAAAACCATGTTCATTAGTTTTAGAGATCAGACTTTAATAAATGAAAGACTAACATCTGAAAGTCTTGCTCTTAAAAACAGAATTGACTATTTAGAAAAAGAGTTAGTTATGTTCCATCAAACTCAGAAAGAAAGAGATGAGGCTTTGTATGTTAGAGATGAAGTGCTAAAATTGAATAAATCTCTTAAATCTGAACTGGAAAAGGAAAAGGAGATAATCAAAACTTGGACTAACTCTGGAAGAACAACTCAGAAAATCTTAGAAAATTGAAATTGGAAAGAAGGTCTAGGTTACCTAGATGATAAAGAAGAAAATGAAATTGTGTCATCTAAACCAAACTTTACCAAGAAAGCTGAAAAGCCTAAAGTTAATCCTGTTAAATTTGTAGCAAAAACTGATGTGTCAAAATCTGAAAAGATGAATGATTCTAAAACAGAAGTCAAAGAAAAGTCAACTTCTGACAAATTGAAACAGGACAAACCAGCTTCAGTAAACATAGGTTTAATGACAAAGAAACAGCTTAAGCATAAGCTGAAATAGATTAGAAATGTGAACAAGGTAGAGGAAGCTAGGGAAAATAGGAATGGAAAGGAAGGTGTGAATGAAAGCAATAATTAAATGCCTGTTCCTAATTCTCCTAGAAAGAAATGCTATAACTGTGGAAACTCTAACCATCTTGCTTCTTTTTGCAGGAAAAATAAAGATATAGACTCTTTACATCCTAGATCAGGAGTTAAGAGTCAGTCTAATAGGTTTAAACCAAAAAATCCTTGTTTTCATTGTGGTAGTTTATGGCATTCTATTTATACTTTTAAGGAATATCATAGTTTATACTATGATTATTATCAAATAAAACCTTCTTTGAAGAAAGTTAGTGTAATTCCTTCTAGTGTAAATTCCGATGCAAAGTCCAATATAAAGTCTGATAAGAAGCATGTTAGCATAAACTCTGAAACTAAATCCGCAGAAATGCTAACAGACTTAAAAAGGCCAAAGGATCCAAGCAAGTCTGGGTCCTTAAAACTAACCAATAGTGGTCTTGTGATTGCAGGGCAACATGAAAAACATCCTAGTTCTGGACAGTGGATGTTCATGACATATGACTGGAAATAAAGCCCTACTATCAGACTTTGTGGAGAAACCTGGCCCAGGAGTTTCTTATGGAGATGGAAACATGGGAAAGACTCTGGGATACGACAATATTAATCTTGGGAATGTCATAATTGAATCAGTAGCTCTTGTCCCAGGACTTAAACACAATCAGCTAAGTATGAGTCAAATCTGTGACAGAGGTTATCATATGGATTTCTTTGAAGAACACTGTGAAGTTGTAAGTAATTCTACAGGTAAAATGGTTCTGAAAGGTTACAGACATGGTAACATATATGAAGCCAGACTTTCAACAAACTCTGATGGTTCTATAATCTGTCTGTTAAGCAGAGCATCAATTGAAGAAAGCTGGAATTGGTACAAGAGACTCTCTCATTTAAATTTCAACAATATAAATGAGCTAGTAAAGAAAGATCTTATGAGAGGATTTCCAAAATCAGTATTTGCCCCTGATGGTCTTTGTGACTCATGTCAAAAGGCAAAACAAAGAAAATCTTCATTCAAGAGCAAAACTGAATCCTCAATTCTTGAGCCTGATCACTTACTGCATGTTGATCTATTTGGTCCAGTCAATGTCATGTCCATTACAAAGAAGAAATATGCAATGATTATAGTGGATGAGTCACAAGATACACTTGGGTGTATTTCTTGCACAAGAAGAATGAAACTGCATCTACTCTAACTGATCATGTCAGACAGCTGGATAAGTTGGTCAAAGATTCTGTTAAAATAATAAGAAGTGATAATGGCACTGAGTTCAAGAATTCAATAATGGAAGAGTTCTGCAAAGAGCATGGAATAAAGCAGGAATTTTCTGCACTTGGAACTCCACAATAAAATGGAGTTGTAGAAGGAAAGAACAGGACTCTCATTGAAGCTGCACAAACTATGCTTGAGGAAGCGAAGCTACCAACCTACTTTTGGGCTGAAGCTGTTTAGACTGCTTGTTTTACACAGAATGCTACACTCATAAACAAGCATGGAAAAACACCATATGAGATGGTGAAGAAAAAGAAGCCAAATTTTGATAATTCTGGAAACTCTGATTCTTCAATTCCTGAAGGATCCAACTCAAATTCTGAAATTTCAGAGAGCATAACTTCAGGGGGAGAATCAGAAAGTGTTGATGGAGACAACATGGATCATGGGGGAGGATCCGGTTTGAGAGATCAACTTCCATCTGCAAGGAAGTGGACTAAAGCACATACACCTGACTTAATAATTGGAGATCCTGAAGCAGGTGTCAGAACTAGAACAGCAAGATCAAATGAATGTCTCTATCATTATTTTCTATCTCAGACTGAACCAAAGAAAGTGGAAGAAGCTCTTCAAGATGCTGATTGGTTGCAAGCAATGCAGGAAGAGTTAAATGAATTTGAAAGAAATAAAGTCTGGACCCTGGTGCCAAGACCAAAGAACAGATCCATTGTTGGCACAAAATGGGTGTTCAGAAATAAAACTGACAGTGATGGTATAATTACAAGAAACAAAGCAAGTCTGGTTGCTAAAGGTTACTCTCAACAGGAGGGTATTGACTATGATGAAACATTTGCTCCAGTTGCTAGATTGGAAGCCATAAGAATCTTTTTGGCTTATGTTGCTCACAATAAGTTCAAAGTCTTTCAAATGGATATGAAAAGTGCTTTTCTCAATGGAGAATTGGAAGAAGAGCTATATGTTGAACAACCTCCAGGATTTGTAGATCCAAAATTTCCTAATCATGTCTACAGACTTAATAAAGCACTTTATGGCCTTAAGCAAGCTCCAAGAGCATGGTATGAGACTTTAGCTCAATTCCTCTGGAAAGTGGATTTAATAGAGGCACAATTGATAAAACACTGTTCTACCTCAACCATGGAAAAGACTTACTTTTGGTACAAATATATGTTGATGATATAATCTTTGGTTCTACAAATGCCAAACTCCGTGAAAGGTTTGCAAAGCTAATGCAGTCAAGATATCAAATGAGGATGATGGGAGAACTTAGCTATTTTCTGGGACTTCAAGTCAAGCAAAATGAAGAAGGTACTTTCATAAATCAATCCAAGTACACCAAAAATTTACTCAAGAAATTTAGAATGCAAGATTGTTCTACTGCATCCACTCCCATGGCCACTGCAACCAAGTTAGATAAAGATACCGGAGCATCAGTAGATATTACTAACTATAGAGGTATGGTTGGCTCTTTACTCTATTTAACTGCAAGTAGACCTGATATCATGTATGTTACCTGTCTTTGTGCAAGATTTCAGGCTGATCCAAGAGAACCTCATCTAATAGCTATGAAAAGAATTTTCAAGTACCTCAAGGGTACAACTGATCTAGGATTATGGTATCCTAGAACATCAGATTTTAAGCTAATAGGTTACTCAGATGCAGATTTTGCAGGATGCAAAATAGATAGGAAAAGCACTAGTGGAAGCTGCCAATTTCTTGGAGGCAGATTGGTTTCTTGGTTTAGCAAGAAACATAAATCAATTTCCACATCAACTGCAAAAGCAGAATATATTGCTCCAGGAAGCTGTTGTGGACAAATTGTTTGGATGAAGAATCAGTTACTAGACTATGGTTTAGAATATTCAAAAATACCCATTTACTGTGATAATCAAAGTGCTATTGCTATGACAGGTAATCCAGTTCAACACTCAATGACAAAGCACATCAGCATTAGGTACCATTTCATAAGGGAACATGTGATGGAAGGTAGAGTGGAATTGCATTTTGTCCCAACAGATCAACAACTAGCAGATATCTTCACAAAATCACTATGTGAAGCTACTTTTACAAGACTGGTAAATGAACTTGGAATGGTTTCAGGTTCTTTATAAAAATCTGTTTAGTTTTTGTTCTCATGTATTAGACTTTATGATCAGTGTTTACATATTGTTTTATCTCCATGTAATATGTGCTTAAATCATAATATATTAAATACTGATTGTTATCTGATGTGATTCTATATACTCTGATAATGTTTTGAATGTCCTGTGACTATTCACTCCAATGAGGATAATATTTTAGATGCTGACTTAGTAGTCTTTAACAAACTACATATCCCATGTCTGAATTAGTTATTTATGTGGAAATCTATAACACAAGCAAACTCTGATTTTGATCTTAGTCAAATTTACTTTGTGTATCTTATTACTAAGTCACAAACTAGATTTTTGCTTCTCATCTGTTAAATTCTGATGTCAGTAAATCTTAAAAATGAACTATATGCTTGATAAGCCTCACTTATCTGAAGAAAACAAAAGAAAAGAAAATTTGAAGTTCGGTACTCCTTTGAGATCTAGAGTAAATATGTGAAAGGGAAGACCGAAGTGCATTGCTGGTATTATATTATATACATTAGAAAAGCAAATAATTTTTTCTTGGTGACTTTTCACATTCTCTGATTACTAGAGAAATACTCTGATAATAGCATAAATTCTGATAACAATTGTGACTCATTTACACTGAGAAGCCACTATAAAAAGAATGTCAAAAGATGCATAAAAAAAGTACAAACAGTTGAGGTGGACTCTTGCATAAATTTATTCTATAGTAGACTTTAAAATTAAAGACAGATTTCAAGCATTTTTCTTAGTTATGCCTTATTCCTAAGATATTTGAAGTTTATCAGACTTTCATCTTTATCTGATAATATGCAAATGCACACACTCTCGCTCCATATGAATGATGAAAATTACTATTGTGATTAAGTTGTTTTTGACAAACAGTTAAGTATTATTTGCATAAATTCTGAGGACAAGTTCTGATGAAAGTTCTGATGCTTAAACTTTGAAGAAACCAGTCAGTATTTGTGTGAAGAATCACAGAAATAGTCATTCACTTTTTGAGTACAGAAACCATGTTCTGATGACCGTTAAATTCTTATAATAGTCAAGTTCTGATACAAATCCTGATGGAAACTCTGATGCTTACGTGGCATTATTTAATTTCTTGGCTTATTTTTAGTATTTACTGTAACAGTTGTATTTTGTCAGAAAATAATTAAGTGAGATAAAAACAGTAATAATCATTTGGTTAATGGGTTGCGTTTTTGGTTTGGTAACAACATGTGAGCAATAATTTCTACACATTTACCGTGCCCACTCATTACTTTTTTGACTGTTTCCATGCTGCCAGGTGTAAAAAGTCTGTTCTGCTTCACAAAATTAGCCATTGTCACATGGGGTGTATAAATAAGAGAGTTAAAAGACTATACAATATTTTACCTACTATTTTTACTTTCTAATCTCTCTTATTCTCTCTCTCTAACTCTCTAATATTCTCTGAAGTGTTTTCTTACAGGAATTTTATCAAACACCTTTCTTACACACAACTTTCACTTAATTTCTTACAAAAATGGCACCCAAGGACATCATCTTTAATGGAGCCAAGTTTGTCCCCAACAACTACATGGCTATTCTCAGCAAGGATGATGCTCTATCAGATCTTTATTTTGTTCAAGACTTTCTGGTTCAAAGTGAGATTGGGTATGCTCTGACCCAACCATAATTACACTCAGAAACTCAAATGCTGGAATTTTGGAGGAGTGGTCTTTAAGATGATGGTGGTGAAGTTGGGTCCCCAAGTATCATTTTCATAACAGGGGAAGAAGAGCATCTAGTAACATTGCCAACAGTTCGACAGTCTTTGCACTTACCAGAAAATTGCACTTTCAATGCTCAGATAGAGGAGCCACTTCTACAGGGTATGATGGCCAATCTTGGCTATGAGAAAGGTTTGTCCAAGCTGGGACAACTGAAGAGGCCATACATTAGAAGGGAGTGGAGTTTCTTCTTTGACTGCATCACCAGAGCTTTTGCCAATAAATGCTCCAACTTTGATGCCATTCCCATTCTCAGTCAGCAAATAGGGTATGCACTTCTAAATCAAACTCACTTTGATTATGATACAGCTATTCTTGGTTTTATTGGGGATAGGATGAATGAGGACCCAAATACTGTGTACTTTGCTAGATTTTGTCAATTAATTTACAGTTTTTGTTGACCTGATAAGCCTCAAAACTATAGTGAGACAATTCAACCCTTTAAACTTGCTAAAAGGGCTTTCACATACTTATTATCTACTGATAATAAGAATACTATATTAAGAACCCTCAAAATTCCTCAATCAGTCAAACACTTCTTAGTAAATTTTGATCCTCTCACATACAGTACCATATATTCTGATGTCGCACCATCTTAACCTCCATCAGTACCTACAACCAATACACAACCAGCTCAATCCTCTCAACCTCAACCACAGCCTACCATCAGAACGTATTTCCAACCTGCAAAATTTTCTCAACCACAACCATCTATTACAACATCTAGACTCAAACCTTCAAAAGCAAAATATGTTCCTAAATCTCCCCCAAGGAGAAGAAGGATGATTCTTAGGGATGAATCAGATGAAGAGGAGCAAGTCCAGGTTCATGCATCAGAACCTGTGACAATATAAGCTAAAAATATAACTTTTCAGAAGGAAGTAGCAGCTGAAAAGATAACTCCTCAGAAGGAGAATGAAGCTGAGGATTCTGGTATTTTAAAGAGGAAAAGAACTTCAAGTTCTGATGCTGCTCAAGCAACTCCTCCACCATCCAGGAGATCAAAGAAAATGACAGCAGGAAGGTATATGGCACAACCTCACTCTGAGGATGCTCAAGAAGCTGAGGAAGGGGATTAGGAATCTCTGATCTCACCAGGACCAATAGTGATTGAAGCCTTGCCACCTCCACCTTAATTTAAAACACTGTTAATGATACAGTGATCACACCTCATGTCTCTCCTATTAAAAAAAATGTTTGTTAGATATATTTGAGATGTCATGTCTAATCTGTTGTGTTTAGTTTCAGAACTTAATATCAGGACTTACTGGAAATCAGAATTTACTAAAGTCAGAACTTATATCAGAACTTAAGGTCGTCAGGATTTATATTAGGACTTAAGTGCGGATACTTCAGATAAGGAAAGCAGCTGATTTACAGGAAAAAATCATGACTAAAACAATAGAAGATATGCATGGAGAGTTAGAAGACTAGAAGACTTGTAGAAGATAAGATCTGATTGATATATAGGAGACAAAATTATATTCGATATCAATTAGAAGATATCTTGTAACTGTGTACTATATAAACACAGCTTGGGGTTTACACTATATATTTGTTATCATTCATGAGGAAGATTATACATTGTAACCTAGCAGCTCTTAGTGATATTGTTCATTATTGAGAGAGAACAATTGTTCTATTATAACAGAGTTTATTGAATATACTTGATTACTGTTACATACTTGTGTTGATAAATCGATTTGATTGTATAAACACTATATTCAACACCCTTCTATAGTGTTGTGTGACCTGACAAGTGGTATTAGAGCATCTCTGTTGATATAAAAATAGTGAGATCCAGTTTACAATCATGTCTGAAGAAACACAAACCCCAACTAAGCCCACCAAAACTCAAGATTCTCAAAACAATCAAATCCACAGTAGATATGAAACCATTAGGGTTCCCATACTGAGAGCATCTGAGTATCCTATATGGAAAGTAAAGATGGCTATATTTCTGGAAGCCACATATCCAGAATACCTTGATAGAATTAATGATGGACCATATGAGTCTAACAAGCTTTCTGTTGCAGTTGCTGATCAACCATCAAAGATGATGCCAAAGAAGAAAGGTGATTACACAACTGAAGACATCTTATCTATTTCCAAGGATGCAAGGGTAAGGCATCTACTGAATAGTGCAATTGACAATGTCATGTCAAACAGGGTAATTGGATGCAAGAATGCAAAAGAGATATGGGATGCATTAGAGACAAGATGCCAGGGAACTGATGCAATCAAAAAGAACAGGAAGACTATACTCACACAAGAGTATGAGCACTTTGACTCAAAAGCTGATGAGTCATTAACTGATTTATATGACAGGTTTGCCAAACTCTTGAATGATCTGTCACTGGTGGACAAGGAATATGATCTTAAAGATTCAAATCTAAAATTCCTTTTAGCTCTTCCTGAAAATTGGGATTTGAAGTCTACAACCATAAGAGATAACTATGACCTTACTGAAACTACTCTTGATGAAATCTATGGTATGCTCAAGACTCATGAACTTGAGATGAATCAAATGAGAAAAAAAGTCATGGAAGAAAGTCAAAGGCAGTTGCTATTGAAGCTGAGGAGGAATCTCCTAAAGTGATTGTCTCAAAGAGGGGCAAAGGAAAGGCTCTCATCATACAGTCTGATTCAGAGTCATCATATTTTGATGATGATGATTCAGAATCTGAAAATTTATCTGAAATGGATGTTGATGCAGAGATGATGCAACTGTGTGCTCTTATGGTGAAGGGTATCACAAAGATAGCCTACAAGAAATTCAGAAAGGGCAAGAAGTTTTCAAGGAAAGGTGGAAGTTCTGAAAAGAAAGGGTTCAGAAAGTCTGAAGGCAAAGGAGAAAAGTCTGCCAGAGGAGAAAACTCACATCTCAAGTGCTACAATTGTGGTGAAAGAGGCCACATCTCTCCTGACTGCAAGAAAGAAAAAATTGATAAAGGCCATGCATTTATCACAAAGAAGAAAAACTGGGTAGACATTTCAGATTCTGAAGATGAGGTGAACTATGCCTTGATGGCAAATGCTGATAGCGTATTGATGCTACTGAATTGAAGGTACCTCAGTCAACTTTTGCTTTTCATACTGATGATATTTCTGAGCTAAGATTATATTTTAAAACCATGTTCATTAGTTTTAGAGATCAGACTTTAACAAATGAAAGACTAACATCTGAAAGTCTTGCTCTTAAAAATAGAATTGACTATTTAGAAAAAAAGTTAGTTATGTTCCATCAAACTCGTAAAGAAAGAGATGAGGCTTTGTATGTTAGAGATGAAGTGCTAAAATTGAATAAATCTCTTAAATCTGAACTTGAAAAGGAAAAGGAGATAATCAAAACTTGGACTAACTCTGGAAGAACAACTCAGAAAATCTTAGAAAATGGAAATTGGAAAGAAGGACTAGGTTATCTAGATGATAAAGAAGAAAAGGAAACTTTGTCATCTAAACCAAACTTTACCAAGAAAGCTGAAAAGCCTAAAATTAATCCTGTCAAGTTTGTGTCAAATTTTGATAAGTCAAAATCTAAAAAGGTGATAAACTCTAAAACAGAAGTCAAAGAAAAAGTCAACTTCTGACAAATTGAAACAGGACAAACCAGCTTTAGTAAACATAGGTTTAGTGAGAAAGAAACAGCTTAAGCATAAGTTGAAAGAGATTAGAAATGTGAACAAGGTAAAGGAAGCCAGGAAAAATAGGAATGGAAAGGAAGGTGTGAATAAAAGCCATAATTATATGCCTGTTCCTAATGCTCCTAGAAAGAAATGTTATAACTGTGGAAACTCTAACCATCTTGCTTCTTTTTGCAGGAAAAATAAAGATATAAACTCTTTACCTCTTAGTTCAGGAGTTGTTAGATATATTTGATAATGTCAAGCTAATATGATTTATGTTTAGTTTTCAGATCTTACTTAAACAGGATGAATCAGTACTTAACTGAAATCAGCACTTATACTGAAGTCAGAACTTAAGTCATCAGTACTTAAGGTTCAGGAGATATTTATCAGAAGATAATATCAGGACTTAAAGGAAACGTTCAGATAAGCAAGGTGGCTGATTGAAAGGAAAAGAAGATCAAGACAAACGTAAGAAGAGATATGCATGAAGAAGGAATTCTATGAAGAATATAATACTTGGAAGAAAAGATATCTGATTGATATATTTTAGGAAGCAGAATTATATTCCATATCAATTAACGATTATCTTGTAACTGTGTAGTATATAAATACGGACATAGGGTTTACACTATAAGTGTTATCATTATTGAGAAGATTATTTATTGTAACCCTAGCAGCTCTCGCGATATTTGTTCATCACTGAGAGAGGACAATTCCATACTGTAACAGAGTTTATTGTTTTGAATAAAGTTTGTTTTCTGTTACTTGAGTTATTAGAGTTCGATTTGATTGTGCTATACACTATATTCACCCCCCTCTACAGTGTGTGTGACCTAACAAGTGGTATCAGAGCCTATCTGTTAATACATAAACAGTTTAAGATCCAAAAACAATCATGTCTGAAGTAGAAACTCCAACTAAGCCCACCAGAACTGAAGAACCTCAAAAGACACAAATCCATAGCCGATATGAGGCTATTAGAGTTCCCATATTGAGACCATCTGAATATCCCATATGGAAGGTGAGGATGACTATGTTTCTGGAAGCTACAGATCCTGAATATCTTGATAGAATCAAGGAAGGGCCTCACAAACCAACCAAGCTCGCAGTTGCAGTTGCAGGAGAAGCAGCAAAGTCAGTACCAAATGAGAAGAGTGACTACACTGTTGAAGATATCGCATCAATTGCTAAGGATGCTAAGGTACGACACTTACTGCATAGTGTCATTGATAATGTAATGTCAAACATGGTAATAAACTGCAACACTGCAAGGAGATATGGGATGCCTTGGAAACAAGATGTCAGGGAACTGATACGATTAAGAAGAACGGGAAGACAATATTCACTCAAGAGTATGAACACTTTGACTCAAAGGCTAATGAGTCATTGACTGATTTATATGATAGATTTGTCAAACTCTTGAATGATTTGTCACTGGTTGATAAGGATTATGATCTTGAAGATTCAAACCTTAAATTCATGTTGGCTCTTCCTGAAAGCTGGGATTTGAAGGCAACAACAATAAGAGACAACTATAATCTTGATGAAACGACTCTTGATGAAATTTAAGGGATGCTCAAGACTCATGAACTTGAGATGGAACAAAGAAGCAAGAGGAAAGGAGGAAAGTCAAGGACAGTTGCTCTTAAAGCTGAAGAAGAATCCCCCAAGGCAGCTACCTCAAGGAAAGGCAAGGGTAAAGCTCTCTTCACAAAGTCTGATACTGAGTCATCAAGTTCTGATAGTGATGATGACTCAGAATCTGAAAGCTTGCCTGAGATGGATGCTGATGAAGAGATGATGAAGATGTGTGCCCTTATGGTGAAAGGAATCACAAAGATTGCATACAGGAAGTTCAGGAAGGGAAAGAAGTTTTCCAGGAAAGGTGCAAGTTCTGATTAGAAGAATTTCAGAAAATCTGAGGGCAAAGGAGGAAAGTCTGACAGAGGAGATTATACAAATGTCAAATACTACAACTGTGGTGAGAAAGGCCACATATCTCCTGATTGCAAGAAAGTGAAGAGTGACAAAGGCAAGGCTCTTGTCACAAAGAACAAAAGCTGGACAGACACCTAAGATTCTGAAAGTGAGGAGAATTATGCCTTGATGGCAAATGCTGATATGAAAAGTGCTGAAAGCAGTTCTGAAGCTGCTGAGTTAAAGGTACCTCAAACTACTTATGCCTTTCATACTGATGATATTAATGAGTTGAGAAGATATCTTAAAACCATGTTCATTAGCTATAGAGATCAAACTTTAACATGTGAAAGATTAACTTCTGAAAATCTTGCTTGCAAAAAGAGGAATGATTATTTAGAAAAAGAGTTAGTCATGTTCTATCAAACTCAGAAAGATAGAGATGATGCTTTCTATGTTAGGGATGAAGTGCTTAAAATGAATGAATCTCTAAAAGCTGAGTTAGAAAAGGAAAGAGAGATTATCAGGACTTGGACTAACTCTGGCAGAACAACTCAGAATTTGTTAAGTAGTGAAAACTGGAAAGAGGGATTAGGTTATGGAGATGATAAGAATGATAAAGGAACTGTAGAAATTAAGCCTGTAGTTGTTAATCAAAAATCTAAGTTAAAGCCTGTTAAGTTTGTAGCTATAAAGTCTGATAATGAGAAATCAGAAGTTAAAAAGGAACTAACTTCTGACAAACTAAAACAGGAAAAGACAACTGAATTAAACGTAGGCTTAATGACAAGGAAGCAGCTTAAGCAGAAGCTCAAAGATGTTAAGAATGCAAACAAGGTAAAATCACCTAGGAAAACGTGTCATAACTGTAGAAGTTCTAACCATCTGGCTTCTTTTTGCAGGAAGAATAAGAACATAAACTCCTTACCTTCAAAGTCAGGAGTTAAGAGTCAGTCTGTTAGATATAAGCCACAAAATCCTTGTTTTCATTGTGGTAGTTTATGGCATTCCATTTATACTTGTAAGGAATATCATAGTTTGTACTATGATTATTATCAAATAAAACCTTCTTTAAAGAAAGTTTCCATTGTTCATTCTAGTGTAAATTCTGATTCAAAGTCTGATAGTGTAAATTCTGATAAAAAAATTGTTAACATAAACTCTGATGCTAAATCCGCTACAAATGTTAACAAACTTGATAAGGCCAAAGGATCCAAGCAAGTCTGGGTCCTTAAAACTAATCATTAGTGGTCTTTGTGATTGCAGGGCAATAGGAAAAACATCCTAGTTCTGGACAGTGGATGTTTAGGACATATGACTGGAAATAAAGTCCTGCTATCAGACTTTGTGGAGAAGGTTATCCCAAGTGTTTCTTATGGAGATGGCAACATTGGAAAAACGTCGGGATATGGCAATATCAATCTTGGGAATGTCATCATTAAAGAAGTAGCTCTGGTCTCAGGACTTAAACATAATCTGCTCAGTGTTAGTCAAATCTGTGACAGAGGTTATCATGTGGATTTCTTTGAAGAACACTGTGAAGTTATTAGTAAATCTACAGGCAAAGCTGTTCTGAAAGGATACAGGCATGGTAACATCTATGAAGCCAAGCTTTCAACAAGTACTGATGGTTCTGCAATCTGTCTGATGAGTAGAGCATCAATTGAAGAAAGCTGGAATTGGCACAAGAAACTTTCTCATTTAAATTTCAATAATATAAATTACATGTTGATCTATTTGGTCCAGTAAATGTCATGTCTATTGCAAAGAAGAAATATACTATGGTCATAGTGGATGAGTTCACCAGATAGACATGGGTGTATTTCTTGCACACAAAAAGTGAAACTGCATCTCTCTTGATTGATCATGTCAAGCAACTGGATAAATTGGTCAAAGATTCAGTGAAGATAATAAGAAGTGATAATGGTACTGAGTTCAAGAATTTGATAATGGAAGAGTTCTGCAAAGACCATGGAATCAAGCAGGAATTTTCTGCTCCTGGAACTCCACACCAAAATGGAGTTGTTGAAAGAAAGAATAGAACTCTCATTGAAGCTGCACGTACAATGCTTGATGAAGCAAAGCTTCCAACCTATTTCTGGGCTGAAGCTGTGTAGACTGCTTGTTTTACTCAGAATGCAACACTCATTAACAAGCAAGGAAAGACACCATAAGAGATGGTGAAGAAAAAGAAGCCAAATATGAAGTATTTTCATGTATTTGGATGCAAATGTTTTGTTCTTAAGACTCACCCTGAACAGCTATCCAAATTTGATCTAAAAGGTGATGAAGGAATCTTTGTTGGATATCCACTTTCCACAAAAGCCTTCAGAGTCTATAACTTGAGAACAAGAGTGGTCATGGAATCTATCAATGTCTCTTTTGATGATAAGAAGATTACTGGACTTGAAGATTTCAATGATCATGATCAGCTGAGATTTGAAAATGAAGAGTTAAATTCTGATACTGAAAATCTTGACAGTCTAAATCCTATTACTTGCGAACTCTGATGGATTAAACTCTGATGTTATTGAAACTGTGGTGACTACGCCAAAGGAAGATGCACCTATGCAGGGGGGCATACTCAAGATACAACCACATCTCAAGAAGCATCAGAACATACATCTGGCTCTTCAAGTTCTGATTCGTCAAGTTCTGATAAGCCAAGTTCTGATAATTCTGAAAACTTAAATTCTGAAGAATCCAACTCAGAGAGCATAGTTTCAGGGGGAGCATCAGAAAATGTTGATGAAGACAACATGGATCATGGGGGAGCATCCAGTTCTAGAGAAAACCTTCCATCTGCAAGGAAGTGGACTAAATCACATACACCTGACTTAATTATTGGAAATCCTGATGCAGGTGTCAGAACTAGAACAGCTACTTTGAGTGAATGTCTTTACAATTCTTTTCTTTCTCAGACTGAACCAAAGAAAGTGAAAGAAGCTCTTCAGGATGCTGATTGGGTGCAAGCAATGCAGGAAGAGTTAAATGAATTTGAAAGAAACAAAGTCTGGACCCTAGTGCCAAGACCAAAGAACAGATCTGTTGTTGGTACAAAGTGGGTATTCAGAAACAAAACTGATAGTGATGTCATAATTACAAGGAATAAGGCAAGCTTGGTTGCAAAAGGATATTCTCAACAGGAGGGAATTGATTATGATGAAACATTTGCACCAGTTGCTAGATTGGAAGCCATAAGGATATTTTTGGCTTATGCTGCTCACAAAAAGTTTACTGTCTTTCAAATGGACGTGAAAAGTGCTTTTCTCAATGGAGAATTGGAGGAGGAAGTATATGTTGAACAACCTCCAGGCTTTGTAGATCCCAAATATCCTAATCATATCTACAGGCCTGATAAAGCACTTTATGGCCTTAAGCAAGCTCCAAGAGCATGGTATGAGATTTTAGCTCAGTTTCTTCTGAAAAGTGGATTTAACAGAGGAACTATAGACAAAACACTGTTCTACCTCAACCATGGAAAGGACTTACTTCTGGTTCAGATATATGTTGATGATATCATCTTTGGTTCTACAAATGACAGACTTTGCAAGAAGTTTGCCAAACTGATACAATCAAGATATCAAATGAGTATGATGGGGGAACTTAGCTATTTTCTGGGCCTTCAAGTCAAGCAGAATGAAGAAGGCACTTTTATTTGTCAAACCAAGTACACCAGAAATTTGCTGAAGAAATTTGGAATACAAGATTGTTCAAGTGCATCCACTCCCATGGCCAGTGCAACAAAACTGGATAAGGATACTGGTAAATCAGTAGATATTACTGATTACAGAGGTATGATTGGCTCGTTACTCTATCTAACTGCTAGTAGACCTGATATCATATATACTACATGTCTTTGTGCAAGATTTCAAGCCGATCCAAGAGAACCTCACTTAATAGCTGTGAAAAGAATTTTCACTTAATAGCTGTGGTATCCCGAGAATCAGATTTTAAACTAATAGGTTACTCAGATGCAGATTTTGCAGGTTACAAAATTGACAGGAAAAGCACAAGTGGAAGCTGCCAATTTCTTGGAGGCAGATTGGTTTCTTGGTTTAGCAAGAAACAAAAGTCAATTTCCACATCAACTGCAGAAGCAGAATACATTGCTGCAGGAAGATGTTATCCACAGATTCTTTGGATGAAGAATCAGTTACTGGATTATGGGTTAACATATTTTAAAATCCCTATTTACTGTGATCATCAAAGTGCTATTGCTATGACATGTAATCCGGTTCAACACTCAATGACAAAGCACATCAGCATTAGGTACCACTTTATAAGGGAACATGTGGATGAAGGTACAGTGGAATGGCACTTTGTTTCAACAGATCAACAACTAGCAGATATCTTCACAAAACCACTGTGTGAAGCTACTTTTACAAGATTGGTAAATGAACTTGGAATGGTTTCAGGTTCTTTCTCTAAATCTGCTTAGTTTTTGTTCTGATGCATCAGACTTTATGATCAGTATTTACAGAAATTACTCTCTTTGTGTATTCCGTGCTTAATTGAAAATTGCTTATGTACTGATTGTTGTTTGATGTGAATTTCTAAACTCTGATAGTGAACTGACAGTTTCTGTGACTATTCAATCCTATGAGGATAACTGTGCTAGATGCTGACCTAGTAGTCTTTAACATACTAGAGATCCCATGTTAGAAGTAATTATTTATGTGGAAATCTATTGACACAAGAAAATTCTGATATTGAGCTTAGTCACGTTTACTTTGTCTATCTTATTACTAAGTCAAAAACTAGAATAATGCTTCTCATCTATTAAGTTCTGATGTTAGTAAATCTGATGGATGTACTAAGTGCTGATAAACCTCACTCATCAAAAGAAAAAGTAAAAGAAAAGGGAATAAAAATCAGGCACTCCTTTGAGATCTAGAGTAAAAATGTGGAAGGGACGACCCAAGTGCATTGCTGGTATTAGGTAATATGCATCAGAAAAGTAAACAATTATTTTTCTTGGTAACTTTTCACACTCTATGATTACTAGAGAAATACTCTGATAATAGCATAAATTCTGATAAGCAGTCATGACTCACTTACACTGAGAAGCCACTGTAAAATGGAATTTCAAAAGATGCATAAAATAAGCACAAAACAGTTGAGGTGGACTCGTGCATGAACTCATTCAAAAGTAAACTTCAGAATAATGACAGATTTTTAGTAAAGTTCTTAGTTATGCCTTATTTCTAAGATGTACTGAAGTGAATCAGACTTTACTCTTTGTCTGATATTTTGCTTAATGCACACACTCACACTCCATATGAATGATGAAAATTACTGTGGCATTCAATGTTGTTTTAGATGAACAGTTTATGTATCAGATTGCATAAATTCTGAGGACAAGTTCTGATGGAAGTTCTGATAAATAAGTTCTGAAGAACCGAAATCAGAATTTGTGTGAAGAATCACACAGATAGGCATTCATATTTCGAGTTAAGAAATCATGTTCTGATGACTGTTAAGTTCTGATATAAGTCTAAGTGCTGATATTAAATTCTGATCCTCTATTTGACTTATTTATGGTTAAAATCTGAAACAGTCTTATTTTAAATCAGAATATGTACGGGTGAGATATTAACAGTCAATACAATTAGGGTTAGTGGAACACGTACATGTACAGTAATATTTACTTGTTTTTTGTGCGTATTAAACCCTGTTTTACACTTCCAATGACTGTTTTTCTTCTTCCCAGTCTAGGGAGACGAGGTAGAATTATTTCTACCTGTCAGCATTAAATTTCATTGCGTCTCCTGGAATTCTATTGCCTATATAAACCAACACCTCAAATCAGCCTACACATCATTTCTTTTCTCACATAATCACTCTCTTTTCCTTCATACCAACACAATCATGGTCAACTACAATATGTTTTTAAACTATGAGACCTTCAACATGGAGTTGAGCTGTGAGGACTGGCAGCAGGAATGGTACGTAACTATCATTCTTGATGAGATTTGGGACTCGGTTCCCCAGGAGGTTCTCACACACCTCCTGTTCTTTTACATGGACTACCATCGCCATCTGGAGCGATTGGAAGAAGAAAGGCTGGAAGCTCTCCGCCAACAAGAGCGAATCATTCGACTCGCTATTCTTTTTGTAGAAAGTCAGAAGAAGAAATAATTTGTTTTCTTCTTCCTATTTTTCTTCATCGTCAGCTTTGTCCGGCTTCTTAGCCAAGGACAAAAGCTGTTGATGTTGGAGTTTGTAGCTTAGGACAGTCTTTTAATGTTCTGATGTAAATTTCAATTTCATGAATGTATTCTCTTAATATATTAATGGAATTTTATATTTTTGCAAGATTTTGTCTCTGAGATGTTTTAAGTTCTGCTGCATTTTTAAATCCTGATATATCCATATTCTGATGACCATTTTAATTACTGATATAAATTAAGTTCTGATTTTAAAATATCAGTACTTGTTTACTTGATTTATTTTTTTTGGTCATTCTCACACTTGAATATTTTTACAGAAAATTGGTTTTGCAGTGAAAATGATTAAATAAGTGGGAACAGTTTAAATTTTGAATTAAAACTGACTTACCTCAATTAATGGGATTACTTGGTGTCCACCGGTTATTTTTTTTAACCATGTATAAGTAAGAGAGAGAGAAGATTATACAATCTTTTATTTACTTTTACACTTTATCTCTCTTTCTTTACTTTTACTCTCTCTCATCTCCTGACGTTGGTTTTCATACAGACATTTTATCAAATACCTTACAGGCAACCTTAATTCTCAATTTTTTTCTCATGGCACCTAAGGATTTGATTATAGATGGAGCCAAGTTCATTCCCAACAACTATGTTGCAATCCTAAATCATGATGAAGCTCCATCTGAGTTGCACTTTGTGCAAGATCTTCTGGCACACAGTGAAATTGGGTATGCATTGACCCAGCCTCAAGTCATTTCCAGCCAACAAGTTCTGACGTTTTGGCGGGCTGGGCATTTTGATAATGGCGGTGCTACTGGTACTCCCAGCATTATTTTTGAAGTCAATGATGTTAAACATGTGGTAACTCCTGGAACAGTTCGTAAAGCTCTACATTTACCAGAAGGCTGTATTTTCTCAACACCAGAGGAACCAGTTCTACAGCAGCTCATGGCCAATTTAGGGTATGAGAAGAGTTTGGCTAAGCTTGGACAGTTGAAACGAGCACATATCAGAAAGGAATGGAGCTTTTTCTTCGACTGCATCACTAAAGCCTTCGGGAATAAGTGTTCCAACTTTGATGCCATTCCAATAATGAGTCAGCACATCGGGTATGCTATTATTAACCAAACTCATTTTGCTTTTGCAAGTGTTGTGCTAGGATTTATTGGGGATAGGATGACAGAGGATAGAAATGTAGTTTACTTTGCTAGATTCTGTCAGCTTATATATACCTTTTGCTGTGCTGATGACCCTCAACTAGCCAGTTCTTTATTTCCACCTTTTAAACTTACAAAACGGGCTTTTAATGACTTGGTAAATGCTGACCTTAAGAAAACGGTGGTTAGACCTTTATAGATTCCTCAGTCTGTAAAACAGATCCTGGTAAATGCTGATCCTCAAACCTATAGATCTGTTTATCCTGATGTACAACCTACCACCACATCCCAAACACCACAACAACCATCAGAACATACCACTCATACATCTATACCTCAATCCTCTATCAGAACAAATCTCAAACCTTCACAGATAGCTCAACCTTCATCATCAACACATAATGTGAAGCCTTCATCTTCCAAAACCAGGAGGACAAAGACTATCCCTCAGATACCACAGAAGAGAAGGAGGACTGTTCTGAGAGATGAGTCTGATAGTGAGGAACATGTTTCTGCATCAGAACTTGTTGTTAAAGAAGCTTAGAAGGTCCCTTCTCAGAAGGATTCTGGAATTGGGGGATCTAAGCTTCTCAAAAGGCTTATAAGAATGACTTATGCTGAACCTCCCAAGAATCCCCACCTTCAAAGAGATACAAGAAACAGAGAGCTAAAAGGCCAGCTTCAGATGATGAGGAAGCAGCAGCTAAGGAAGGAGATCAGGAATCTCTGATCTCAAAAGAACCAGAATTTGCTGAAGCTACTGCATCTCCCTCTCCATTGTCCCCAACTCAAGAAGCTGCTACAGATAAGGCAAACACACCATCTGTGTCTCCTGTACATGAAACTGTATCTCCTGTAGACCCAGGCATAAGTGCTGAAATTGATATTCACAACCTGGCTATGCCTGAGGTTCTCTACTTAGAAGCTCCAACAACAATTAATCCATCAACAACACCTTTTACTGATGCTACTCAAACTCCAGAATTATCTACAACACCTTCTCTACATCTAGATGTTGATGATCAGAATATAGGTGAGCATCAGGATATGGCTGTTGATCAGAACTTGGAAATAGATCAGCACTTAGGGGATGATGCTGAAGCCTCAATCGCTTCTCATACTGTTGTTTTATCAGAAGATATTGATTCTGTAAGTTCTGATGCTTTAAATGCTAATACTACTGGTGATGCTGCTATTAATGCAGATGCTGATGAAGCTGGTCCTTCAGGACATGCACTTCAACAAACTGTTCATAAATCTGAACTAGTTAAGAAGTTTGTTACAAGAGCAGCACCAGTACCTTGGAGTGAAACTCCTAGAGGACAAGAGTGGAATAAGGAATGGAACTCAGTTACCTTTGTTCCATCTGAAAAGATTCTTGCTGAGCACTTGGCAAAAGCTGATGAAATGTTAATTAATGATGATTTCAAGACACGGCTTTGAGTCACAGCATTGAGTACTAGACATCTTCAAGGTCTCCATTCAACAACTCATGCAGAGTTACATAAAATTCAGGAAGAATTTCTCAAGCAAGAAACGACTCAGAAAATTGATAAGAAAATATCATCAATCTGACAGAGTTGCTTACATTGAGAAGACCCAAGAGAAGCAACAGTCTCAGATTGTTGATATTTTGAAAAATCAAGCTTCTCAGCAATCTCAACTCGATGAAATCCAAGCCTCACTGGAATTGCTTGTCTCTCTTCTCTTACCTGCTGATGCCGAAAAGGGGGAGAAAGTAATTAAGTCCAAATGCAAAACTGTTAAGACACTGAAGTGGGATGATGATGAAAAAGACGACCAGGGAAACTCTGGAATGGGTGGAGGTCATGGTCAAGGTAGAAGTTTCTCATCAAGAAGAGCTGAAATTACAAGTCACGGGGCAAGTTCTGATGCTGGAAAAATAATTACTTCTACTACTGGTAAAAGGAAAAGTTCTGATGAACTTTTGGATCTTGATGAAGAAATATCAAGACAGCTATTTCTGAAAGAAAATCCAGGAATGGACTTTAAGAGTCTGATGGGAGAAGAAGCTAGACTTAAGTCAGAAAAAGTCAAATCTAAATCTGAAGCTTCTGTTGGTAAAAAGAAACTTCCAAAGGCCAAAGGCATTGTGATAAAAGAAAGAACAAATCCTGAAGCAACCAAGGCTAAATCACAATTGCAGATAGATCCAAAGTCCAAGGGCAAAGAGAAAGTTGATGAACCTATCAAGGTTTATATGCCTCCTGTGGATGAAGAAATTACTGTTGAAGATGCTGATCTTGCTCTGACTTCAAGAAAAATTTCTAAGACAACCTCTGACATGGCTCAAGTTGTTCAGAGTCAAGATATAGTTAGTTCTGATATCTCAAAGAAGCAAGTAACATCTGACATAGTTCAAGTTAACTTGATATCAGAAGATAAATCAAAGGAAACCTCTGACATTGCTCATGTTAAACCTTCAAAGTTACTCCTACCAGGATTCACCAAAGCCAAATAGACTCAACCTTTGAAGACCGCTGTAAGTGGTTTTGAAGCAAGAGTGGTTACTGGAAAGGAAGCAAGAGATAAATCTGGATTGGGTAGTGCTGATGAAAGAAGAATACAGAACATAACCAATGATCCAACTTCCTTAAGTGAACCAGGTATTGGAGCAACTCCTGAAAGATTGAATCAACTAGAATCTGTATAGATGGTTTACCATACCTACTTGAAAGAACACATCTTATTATACTTCATGACAGATGGTAGGGTTTATCATATAAGGGAAAATGCGATTCCACTGAAGTATTTTAAAGAATTGGAACATGTATTATTCTTACTTCAAGTGAATGACAAAATAACAGAAAGTGCTGTAAACTATTTGAAGAGTCAAAATCAGAAACAGAAAAGGCTTTATTCTGTTAAGTCTGACAGCATATATCTTCCAAAGTACAGAGATCACAAGGGTGATATTGTTGAGATGAAGCCTAACTCTGCTAAGATTATAACTACCTTTCTGGGTTACAAGGTTGTGGAATTCAATCTTGAGTCTGACAAGGCATATTTGATTAGACTAGATCAGGACATAAGGAAAGCTAAAATTAATGATCTCAGGACTGCAATCTTTCAAACTGGTGAAGATTCTACAGAACTTAAAGATGCTAAAAGGAGGATGATTGATGAACTCAGACATGCTGAGAGATGTTTGTTAAAGAACTATCTCAGAACAACTCCTGACATCAGAGAGATCAGAAAATGAAGCCAAGTCAAGATCTACAACTGCTCAAATTCTGATATGAATACAAACTGAAGTTGTTATCAGAAGTTAAAGTTGGTAAAGCTTTAAGGACTTTTTCAGATCTTACTTAAACAGGACAAATCAGTACTTAACTGAAATCAGCACTTATACTGAAGTCAGAACTTAAGTCATCAGTACTTAAGGTTCAAGAGATATTTATCAGAAGATAAAATCAGGACTTAAAGGAAACGTTCAGATAAGGAAGGCGGCTGATTGAAAGGAAAAGAAGATCAAGACAAATGTAAGAAGAGATATGCATGAAGAAGGAATTCTATGAAGAAAAGAATACTTGAAAGAAAAGATATCTGATTGATATATTTTTGGAAGCAGAATTATATTCCATATCAGTTAGCGATTATCTTGTAACTGTGTAATATATAAACACAGACATAGGGTTTACACTATAAGTGTTATCATAATCGAGAAGATTATTTATTGTAACCCTAGCAGCTCTCGTGATATTTGTTCATCACTGAGAGAGGACAGTTCCATACTGTTACAGAGTTTATTGTTTTGAATAAAGTTTGTTTTCTGTTACTTGAGTTATTAGAGTTCGATTTGATTGTGCTATACACTGTATTCACCCCCCTCTACAGTGTGTGTGACCTAATAAGTCGTATCAGATGCTGAGGAAGCAGCAGCTAAGGAAGGAGATCAGGAATCTCTGATCTCAAAAGAACCAGAATTTGCTGAAGCTACTGCATCTCCCTCTCCATTGTCCCCAACTCAGTAAGCTGTTACAGACAAGGCAAATACACCATATGTGTCTCCTGTACATGAAACTGTATCTCCTGTTGACCCAGGCACAAGTGCTGAAATTGATATTCACAACCTGGCTATGCCTGAGGTTCTCTACTTAGAAGCTCCAACATCAATTAATCCATCAACAACACCTTTTACTGATGCTACTCAAACTCCAGAATTATCTACAACACCTTCTCTGCATCTAGATGTTGATGATCAGAATATAGGTGAGCATCAGGATATGGCTGTTGATCAGAACTTGGAAATAGATCAGCACTTAGGGGATGATGCTGAAGCCTCAATCGCTTCTTATACTGTTGTTTTATCAGAAGATATTGATTCTGTAAGTTCTGATGCTTCAAATGCTGATACTACTGGTGATGCTGCTATTAATGCAGATGCTGATGAAGCTGGTCCTTCAGGACATGCACCTCAACAAACTGTTCATAAATCTGAACTAGTTAAGAAGTTTGTTACAAGAGCAGCACCAGTACCTTGGAGTGAAACTGCTAGAGGACAGGAGTGGAATAAGGAATGGAACTCAGTTACCTTTGTTCCATCTGAAAAGATTCTTGATAAGCACTTGGCAAAAGCTGATGAAATGTTAATTAATAATGATTTTAAGACACAGCTTCAAGTTACTGCATTAAGTACTAGACATCTTCTAGGTCTCCATTCAACAACTCATGCAGAGTTACATAAAATTCAGGAAGAATTGCTCAAGCAAGAAATGACTCAGTGATAAGAAAAAATTCTTCCAACCTACCTTTGACAGAGTTGCTTACATTGAGAAGACCCAAGAGAAGCAACAGTCTCAGATTGATGATATTTTGAAAAATCAAGCTTCTCAGCAATCTCAACTCGATGAAATCCAAGCCTCAGTGGAATTGCTTGTCTCTCTTCTCTTACCTGCTGATGCCAAAAAGGGGGAGAAAGTAATTAAGTCCAAATACAAAACTGTTAAGACACTGAAGGGGAAGGATGATGAAAAAGATGACCAGGGAAACTCTGGAATGGGTGGAGGTCATGGTCAAGGTAGAAGTTTCTCATCAAGATGAGCTGAAATTACAAGTCACGGGACAAGTTCTGATGCTGGAAAAAGAATTACTTATGCTACTGGTAAAAGGATAAGTTCTGATGAACTTTTGGATCTTGATGAAGAAATATCAAGACAGCTATTTCTGAAAGAAAATCCAGGAATGGACTTTGAGAGTTTGATGGAAGAAGAAGCTAGACTTAAGTCAGAAAAAGTCAAATCTAAATCTGAAGCTTCTGTTGGTAAAAAGAAACTTCCAAAGGCCAAAGGCATTGTGATAAAAGAAAGAACAAATCCTGAAGCAACCAAGGCTAATCACAATTGCAGATAGATCCAAGGTCCAAGGGCAAAGAGAAAGTTGGTGAACCTATCAAGGTTTATGTGCCTCCTGTGGATGAAGAAATTACTGTTGAAGATGTTGATCTTGCTCTGACTTCAAGAAAAATTTCTAAGACAACCTCTGACATGGCTCAAGTTGTTCAGAGTCAAGATATAGTTAGTTCCGCTGTCTTAAAAAAACAAGTAACCTCTGACATAGCTCAAGTTAACTTGATATCAGAAGATAAATCAAAGGAAACCTCTGACATTGCTCATGTTAAACCTTCAAAGTTACTCCTACCAGGATTCACCAAAGCCAAACAGACTCAACCTTTGAAGACTGCTGTAAGTGGTTTTGAAGCAAGAGTGGTTACTGTAAAGGAAGCAAGAGATAAATCTGGATAGGGTAGTGCTGATGAAAGAAGAATACAGAGCACAACCAATGATCCAACTTCCTTAAGTGAACCAGGTATTGGAGCAACTCCTGAAAGATTGAATTAACTAGAATCTGTACAGATGGTTTACCATACCTACTTGAAAGAACACATCTTGTTATACTTCATGACAGATGTTAGGGTTTATCATATAAGGAAAAATGCGATTCCACTAAAGTATTTTGAAGAATTGCACCATGTATTATTCTTACTTCAAGTGAATGACAAAATAACAGAAAGTGCTGCAAACTATTTGAAGAGTCAAATTCAGAAACAGAAAAGGCTTTATTCTATTAAGTTTGACAGCATATATCTTCCAAAGTACGGAGATCACAAGGGTGATATTGTTGAGATGAAGCCTAACTCTGCCAAGATTATAACTACCTTTCTGGGTTACAAGGCTGTGGAATTCAATCTTGAGTCTGACAAGGCATATTTGATTAGACTGGATCAGGACATAAGGAAAGCTAAAATTAATGATCTCAGGGCTGCAATCTTTCAAACTGGTGAAGATTCTGCAGAACTTAAAGATTCTAAAAGGAGGATGATTGATGAACTCAGATATGCTGAGAGATGTTTGTTAAAGAACTATCTCAGAACAACTCCTGACATCAGAGAGATCAGAAAGTGAAGCCAAGTCAAGATCTACAACTGCTCAAATTCTGATATGAATACAGACTGAAGTTGTTATCAGAAGTTAAAGTTGGTAAAGCTTTAAGGACTGTAAGTTGTAGTTATCTAGTCAAATTCTCATGCATTTATACTTTATGTTTTTGACATCATCAAATATCTGTTAAACTTGTATATTATGTTAATTTACAAGTTAAGGGAGATTGTTAGATATATTTGATAATGTCATGTCTAATATGATTTATGTTTAGTTTTCAGATCTTACTTAAATAGGACAAATCAGTACCTAACTGAAATCAGCACTTATACTGAAGTCAGAACTTAAGTCATCAGTACTTAAGGTTCAGGAGATATTTATCAGAAGATAATATCAGGACTTAAAGGAAACGTTCAGATAAGGAAGGCGGCTGATTGAAAGGAAAAGAAGATCAAGATAAACGTAATAAGAGATATGCATGAAGAAGGAATTCTATGAAGAATAGAATACTTGGAAGAAAAGATATCTGATTGATATATTTTAGGAAGCAGAATTATATTCCATATCAATTAGCGATTATCTTGTAACTGTGTAGTATATAAACACGGACATAGGGTTTACACTATAAGTGTTATCATTACCGAGAAGATTATTTATTGTAACCCTAGCAGCTCTCGTGATATTTGTTCATCACTGAGAGAGAACAGTTCCATACCGTAACATAGTTTATTATTTTGAATAAAGTTTGTTTTCTGTTACTTGAGTTATTAGAGTTCGATTTGATTGTGCTATACACTGTATCCACCCCCTCTACAGTGTGTGTGACCTAACAGGAGTTAAGAGTCAGTCTGTTAGGTTTAAACCACAAAATCCTTGTTTTCATTGTGGTAGTTTATGGAATTCTATTTATACTTGTAAGGAATATAATAGCTTGTACTATGATTATTATCAAATAAAACCTTCTTTGAAGAAAGTTAGTGTAATTCCTTCTAGTGTAAAATCTGATGCAAAGTCTGATATAAAGTCTGATAAGAAGCATGTTAGCATAAACTCTGAAACTAAATCCGCTGCAAATGCTAACAAACTTAAAAAGGCCAAAGGATACAAGCAAGCCTGGCTCGTTAAAACTAACCAATAGTGGTCTTTGTGATTGCAGGGCAACAGGAAAAACATCCTAGTTCTTGATAGTGGATGTTCAGGACATATGACTGGAAATAAAGCCCTGCTATCAGACTTTGTGGAGAAAGTTGGCCCAGGAGTTTCTTATTGAGATGGCAACATGGGAAAGCCTCTGGAATATGGCAATATCAATCTTGGGAATGTCATCATTAAAACAGTAGCTCTTGTCTCAGGACTTAAACACAATCTGCTAAGTGTGAGTCAAATCTGTGACAGAGGTTATCATGTAGATTTCTTTGAAGAACACTATGAAGTTGTAAGTAATTCTTCAGGAAAAGTGGTTCTGAAAGGTTACAGACATGGTAACATATATGAAGCCAGACTTTCAACAAACTCTGATGGGTCTGCAATCTGTCTGATAAGCAGAGCATCAATTGAAGAAAGCTGGAATTGGCACAAGAGACTCTCTCATTTAAATTTCAACAATATAAATGAGTTAGTAAAGAAAGATCTTATGAGAGTACTGTGAAAATCAGTATTTGCTCCTGATGGCCTTTGTGATTCATGTCAAAAGGCAAAACAAAGAAAATCTTCATTCAAGAGCAAAACTAAATCCTCAATTCTTGAGCCTTATCAGTTACTGCATGTTGATCAATTTGGTCTAGTCAATGTCATGTCCATTACAAAGAAGAAATATGCTATGGTTATAGTGGATGAGTTCACAAGATACATTTGGGTGTATTTCTTGCACAAGAAGATTGAAAATGCATCTACTCTAACTGATCATGTCAGATAGCTGGATAAGTTGGTTAAAGATTATGGCGCCCTCCAAACCCGGGTCAGAAGTTTGGGGTCCACAACACATACACAATATATAATCATGTATATGAAATATTATTTGCAATGACCCTGCTTTACATAACCACGGATCGCAACAGGTTAAAGTATGAAAACAAGCCACAACCTTAACTTTTATTACAACGTACCAAATCCCAACTAATTTAACTTACAACTGATAATGAAATTATTCTTACAATCTTACTATCTCACCACTGCGATAAGCTTCTGCTAGCTCGATCCAACATAATCTGGAATCCTAGCTCGCACTATGGACTGAAGAACTTCACTATCATCCATATCCTTCTTAACTGTAAAATATATAAAAAAAAGATTCTCAAGAGTGAGCTAACTAGCTCAGGAAGTCATATTATCAATAACTGAGGTTAAACAATGATCAAACGATATGATTCAAAGGAATCAAGTTTCTTGTTAAACAACTAATAGAATTAGTTATTCATTTTAAGTTTTTAAAACCAAGGTTAGGCTGCTGATCAGTCACGCACTAACCCCGAGCAAAGCAGATAGCACTGCTCTAACTACTGGATCCAAGGCACACATTGGCCTAACTTGACCATCGGTATGGTCTGACCACGAATCTGGTCCACATAAAGAAAACTATCCAATTCTAAAGCAGTTCAATATGATAAACAATGTAATTCAGTAAAACCGGATCATAATCAATAACAATAAAACATTTGTATAAGATCTCTTTCTTATTCTTAAAAAAGTCCCCGAGAGGGCTTAGTTGATCCATGATTTCTGTTTCATCTTTCGTTTCCTTTTCGTTTGTTTCGAGAAATATATCGATCAATTCCGATTCTTTCTTTTTCTCTTGATTCTTTTCCGATCGAGAAGTTGGTGAACATTCATGGGTACCGAAAGGGTATGTCAAAGTATATAAAAGAAGTGGCCTCCAGCCTGTAGGATAATCGGGTATTAGATGAATAATATTTTTACAAGGTTTTAGTACTTTGATGTCACAAGGTATGGTTGAGTATAAAAGTTTCTATATGTGTAAACAATTCAGTTCCAGTGTTTGGTAAATGATGGATATATATTTGTGGAGCAGCATCGTGTTTGTGTGGTTTAGTATCTGGTAAGTCAACAAGAAATGGTTCACAAAGAATAAGGCTTACGACTTAAAGATAAATTGATGTGGCGGCTCAGGTTCAAGGCTGAAGGATTCAAAGTACTTTCAATATAAAACAAAGCTATTTTGAACACTTAACAATATGTTACGAGAAAGTGTAGAAACATTTGCATTATATCTCGAAAAAGGTTTAGAAGCACTTGCCTTACAGGGCTTTACAACTATTATTGATCAATTCTGAGCCGACTCTGCCGCTCAGGCTGTAACGTCCCACCACTAGATCACATTAAATTCGACTTCGACACTCAGGTTCCTCGGTTGAAACCCTACTGAGCTCGTCGACTATCCATTAGGTTATCTTTAGGTTGACATCAATTCTTGAGTCATTCGACTAGAACCTACAGAGCCGAAATACCTTACGTTAGACGTCTAGGTATGCTTGACATATCCTCGACACCAATTCTACCCAACGATATTCTAACCCGACTAGTAATTATATACATTATTACAATACAATAACACACCCAACAATCAGAGTTCACATTCTCGAGAAATCGATTTGGAGTTTATTTTCAGAAAATACGTATACTCGTCATTTTAAGTAATTAGGATTACTGGTCTGACAGAACATTCACCACAATATACAATCAGGTTTCACACAAGATATATGTATATACTTATTTATACTCGTTCGACGTTCCGATAATTCTCGGATACGCTCCTGTATTTCCGTAGTTCGATTTTCCGGAAATCGGGCAGCGTCCCCTTTGTTTATCGGACTACCCGTCGAAACATTAATCGACGTCAAATCCCAAACACAACAATCACAACAATTATCCAACCACGAATCCCAATTACTAATTCAACCCAACAATCAATTCAATTACAGTCCATTAACTAAATTACGTACTCGACTTTAATATAAAAATCAAATTCTCATTTCAAAGATAATCTTACGAGTTAATTTATTTATTTTAAAAATATTAGGACTCAGAATAAACATCACAGTCCACCGTCGACTCGCCGAGGCTCATCCTCGATGGCGGCGAAATTCGGAGGTACCCGAATAGGGTTTCCAATCACGAATTTCACCAATTATTTTTAATAATTTCCCACACGAAATTATCATTTATTTCACGAATTATAATATTCAAGAAATTTCCTGCAGAAAATCAATAAAAGAATTAATAATAATAATAATAATAATAAATCTTATTTCAGTTGAAGAAACACGCGCTACATGCGCACAATACATCACGACAGTAAAACCGAAAGGATGGCCGGAAAACAATAAACATCCGGCAACATACATAACAACACAACCCATTCAACAGATACATACATACATACAAGCGTATGTACGGATGTAACAACCAACAAAACAAGTCGAAGCAAGTAACCAGAACCAGCAATAAGACAGCGACCTGAAAGGGCTGGGAACCGAACACTGGTGGCGACGAGTCACTGGACACAGGCGGCAAAATGCTGAACACAAGGAGTTACGAGAGGGAAGCACCCAGGGATTTAGAGATATCGATTGAACAGAATCAACCGAGAGAGAGAGAAATCCGAGAGAGACAATACGAGATTGTTCAAGAAAGAAAAAGACAGGGGCGAGGGAATAAAAAGGAAAAGAAATACCCCCAACTGTTAAATGGCTGACACGTATCAACAATTGTGATACCTGTCATTTTTATCCAGACTGTAATTACGCACCCTCGTTCTGTACCAACTCGTAATTTATGGATCATGTTGCATTTAAAAAAAATTCCAGAAAATCATGAAAACAATCTTAAAATGTTATAAATATCCCGAAGATAATAAAAACATGAATTTTGAAATTTTAAAACGATTTTTAAAATGCACTTTATACCCGCTTTTATCAATGAAACGAAACAACGAGCACGTGAAATTAATCCCGAAAATTTCCAAAATAATTTTATAATGCTCGAAATATTCCAAACTTAAATAACTATGAGTTTCATAATTTTTGAAGAATTTTAGAATTAAATACAGATTTTACAATTAAATGTAATCAGAAAATCATACAGGGTTAAATAATTGATAAAATTTAATATCTAAATTTTGTAAAATCCCAAAAATAATTATTGAAATTATCAAATCATAAAACTAATTTTAGAGAGAATCCAAATATTTACGGATTTAAAATTGTAATAAAATCACCTTTAAAAATAAAACAGAACAATATAACAAAATTTTTAACTGCACATTCCAATCCTTTACACCAATAAATCACAGACAAATAGTATATACCAACACACTGCTGTCAAAACCAAGACACATATTTTATTTAATAATTTCCATAATAATCACATATTTAAATAATTCAAAGAAATACACGAGTCGTTATAAAGATTCTGTTAAAATCATAAGAAGTGATAATGGTACTGAGTTCAAGAATTCAATCATGGAAGAGTTCTGCAAAGAGTATGGAATCAAACATGAATTTTCTGCACCTGGAACTCCACAACAAAATGGAGTTGTAGAACCAAAGGACTCCCATTGAAGCTGCACGAACTATGCTTGATGAAGCAAAGCTACCAACCTACTTTTTCGTGAAGAAAAAGAAGCCAAATCTGAAATACTTTCATGTATTTGGAGGCATGTGTTTTGTTCTTAAGACTCATCCTGAACAGCTGTCAAAATTTGATCTAAAAGCTGATGAAGGAATTTTTGTTGGATATCCACTTTCCACAAAAGCCTTCAGAGTCTACAATTTAAGAACAAGGGTTGTCATGGAATCTATCAATGTATCTTTTGATGATATAAAGATTACTGGACTTGAAGATATCAATGATCATGATTAGCTGAGATTTGAAAATGAAGATTTAAATTCTGATTCCGTAAATTCTGATGACCTAAATCCTGATCATGTAAGTTCTGACGGGTTAAATTCTAATGTCATTGAAACTGTGGTAACTACTCCAAGGGAAAATGCACCTATTCAGGGGAGTAAGCTAATGATCCTACCACATCTCAAGATTCTCAAGAAGCATCAGAACCTGTCACTGGTTCTTCATGTTCTGATTCATCAAGTTCTGATGAGCCAAATTCTGATAATTCTGGAAACTCTGATTCTTCAATTCCTAAAGGATCCAACTCAAATTCTGAAATTTCAGAGAGCATAACTTCAGGGGGAGCATCATAAAATGCTGATGGAGACAACATGGATCATGGGGAGGATCCAGTTCTAGAGATCAAATTCCATCTGCAAGGAAGTGGACCAAATCACACACACCTGACTTAATAATTAGAGATTCTGAAGCAGGTTTCAGAACTAGAACAACAACATCAAATGAATGTCTCTATCATTCCTTTCTATCTCAGATTTGAACCAAAGAAAGTGGATGAAGCTCTTCAAGATGCTGATTGGGTACAAGCAATGCAGGAAGAGTTAAATGATTTTGAAAGAAATAAAGTCTGGACCCTAGTGCCAAGACTAAAGAACAGATCCATTGTTGGCACAAAATGGGTGTTCAAAAACAAAACTGACAGTGATGGCATAATTACAAGGAATAAAAAAAGGCCGGTTGCTAAAGGTTATTCTCAACAGGAGGGTATTGATTATAATGAAACATTTGCTCCAATTACAAGATTAGAAGCCATAAGAATCTTTTTGGCTTATGCTGCTCACAAGAAGTTTAAAGTCTTTCAAATGGATGTGAAAAGTGCTTTTCTCAATGGAGAATTGGAAGAAGAGGTATATGTTGAACAACCTCCAGGCTTTGTAGATCCAAAATTTCCAAATCATATCTACAGGCTTGACAAAGCACTTTATGGCCTTAAGCAAGCTCCAAGAGCATGGTATGAGACTTTAGCTCAATTTCTTCTGGAAAGTGGATTTACCAGAGGCACAATTGACAAAACTCTGTTCTACCTCAACCTTGGAAAGGACTTACTTTTATTACAAATATATGTTGATGATATCATCTTTGGTGCTACAAATGCCAAACTCTGTGAAAGGTTTGCAAAGCTAATGCAGTCAAGATATCAAATGAGTATGATGGGAGAACTTAGCTATTTTCTGGGACTTCAAGTCAAGCAAAATGAAGAAGGTACTTTCATAAATCAATCCAAGTACACTAGAAATTTACTCAAGAAATTTGGAATACAAGACAGTTCAACTTCATCCACTCCCATGGCCACTGCAACCAAGTTAGATAAAGATACTGCAGCATCAATAGATATTACTAACTACAGAGATATTATTGGCTATTTACTCTATTTAACTGCAAGTAGACCTGATATCATGTATGCTAGTGGTCTTTGTGCAAGATTTCAGGCTGATCCAAGAGAACCTCATCTAATAGTTATGAAAAGAATTTTCAAGTACATCAAGGGTACAGCTGATCTAGGATTGTGGTATCCTAGAGAATCAGATTTTAAGCTAATAGGTTACTCAGATGCAGATTTTACAGGATGCAAAATAGACAGGAAAAGCACTAGTGGAAGCTGCCAATTTCTTAAAGGCAGATTGGTTTCTTTGTTTAGCAAGAAATAGAAATCAATTTCCACATCAACTGCAGAAGCAGAATATATTGCTGCAGGAAGTTATTGTCCACAGATTCGTTGGATGAAGAATCAGTTATTGGACCATGGGTTAAAATTTTCTAAAATACCCATTTACTGTGATAATCAAAGTGCTATTGCTATGTCTGGTAATCCAGTTCAACACTCAATGACAAAGCACATCAGCATTAGGTACCATTTCATAATGGAACATGTGATGGAAGGTACAGTGGAATTGCATTTTGTCCCAACAGATCAACAACTAGCAGATATCTTCACAAAACCACTATGTGAAGCTACTTTTACAAGATTGGTAAATGAACTTGGAATGATTTCAGGTTCTTTATCAAAATCTGCTTAGTTTTTGTTCTCATACATCAGACTTTATGATCAGTGTTTACAGATTTTCTTATCTCTATTTAATCTGTGCTTAAATTGTAATATATGAAATATTGATTGTTATCTGATATGATTCTATATACTCTGATAGTATTTTGAATGTTCTGTGACTATTCAATCCAATGAAGATTATTTGTTAGATGTTGACTTAGGAGTCTTTAACAAACCGTGTATCCCATATTTGAATTAGTTATTTTCATGGAAATCCATAACACAAGCAAACTATGATTTTGATCTTAGTCAAATTTACTTTATGTATCTTATTACTTAGTCACAAACAAGATTATTGCTTCTCATCTGTCAAATTCTGATGTCAGTAAATCTTAAGGATGAACTACATGCTTGATAAGCCTCACTTATCTAAAGAAAGAAAAGAAAAGAAAAATTGAAGTCAGGTACTCCTTTGAGATCTAGAGTAAATATATGAAAGGGAAGACCCAAGTGCATTGCTGGTATTAAGTTATATGCATTAGAAAAGAAAATAAATTTTTCTTGGTGACTTTTCACATTCTCTGATTACTGGAGAAATACTTTGATAATAGCATAAATTCTGATAGCAGTTGTGACTAATTTACACTGAGAAGCCACTGTAAAAATAATGTCAAAAGATGCATAAAATGAGCACAAACAGTTGAGGTGAACTCTTGCATAAATTTATTCTATAGTAGACTTCAGAATTAAAGACATATTTTAAGCATTTTTCTTAGTTATGCCTTATTTCTAAGATATCTGAAGTTTATCAGACTTTAATCATTATCTGATCATTTGAAAATAAACACACTCTCACTCCATATGAATGATAAAAATTGTTGTGGTGATTAAGTTATTTTTGACAAACAGTTAAGTATTATTTGCATAAATTCTGAGGACAAGTTCTGATGAAAGTTTTGATGATTAAATTCAGAAGAAACCAGTCAGTATATGTGTGAAGAATCACAGAAACAGACATTCACTTTTTGAGTATAGAAGCCATATTCTGATGACCGTTAAATTCTGATAATAGTCAAGTTCTGGTGCAAATCCTGATGGAAACTCTGATGCTTACGTGGCATCATTTAATTACTTGGTTATTTTGAGTATTTACTGTAACGGTTATATTTTGTCAAGAAATAATTAAGTGAGATAAAAATAGTGATAATTATTTGGTTTATAGGTTGCGTGTTTATTTTGGTAACAGCATGTGTGCAATAATTACTGCACGTTTACCGTGCCCACTCATTACTTTTTGACTGTTTCCATGCTGCCAGGTGTAAAAAGACTGTTCAGCTTCACAAAATTGACCGTTGTCACGTGGAGTGTATAAATAAGAGAGTTAAAAGATTTTACAATCTTTTACCTACTATTTTTACTTTCTAATCTCTCTTATTCTCTCTCTCACTCTCTAATATTCTCTGACGAACTTTCTTACAGGCATTTTAACAAACACCTTGTGAACACACATTTTCTCACTTATTTCTTTAAAGAAATGGCACCCAAATATCTAATTTATGATGGAGCCAAGTTTGTTCCTAATAACTACATGGATATTCTTTCTAAGGACGAGACTCTTTCAGAACTTCATTTTGTCCAAGACTTTCTTGCTCGAAGTGAAATAGGGTATGAACTGACCCAACCCCAGTTACTCTTAGGCAAGCAAATACTGGAGTTTTGGAGGACAGATGTTTATGATGATGGTGGAAAAGCTGGGTCCCCAAGTATTATCTTTACAACAGAGGAGGATGAGCATGTGGTGACCTTGTTAACTGTTCGACAAGCATTACATTTGCCAGAAGACTGCACTTTTAATTCAACAGTTGAGGAGCCAACTCTTCAATAAATGATGGCAAATCTGGGCTATAAAAAGTCTTTGGAAAAGCTGGGACAATTGAAGAGACCCCACATCAGGAGGGAGTGGAGTTTTTTCTTTGACTGTATTACAAAAGCTTTTGCCAACAAGTGCTCAAACTTTGATGCTATACCCATAATGAGTCAGCAAATCGGGTATGCCATTTTGAATTAAACACATTTTGATTATGCAAGTGTTGTTTTAGGATTTATTGGTGATAGGATGAAATAAGATAGCAATATAGTCTATTTTACTAGATTCTGTCAACTTATTTATAATTTTTGTTGTCCTGATTCACCACAAAACTTTAGTGAGACAATTGAACCCTTTAAGTTACACAAAAGGGCTTTCACTGACTTATTATCTACTGATAATAAGAAGACTGTACTAAGACCCCTACAAATTCCTTAGTCTGTTAAACAATTCGTAGTAAATGCTGATCCTCACACATACAGTACCATATATCCTGATGTAGCACCATCTCAACCTCCATCAGCACCTACAACCATAACTCAAATAGCACAATCCTCACAGTCTCAACCTTAACCACAGCCTACCATTAGAACTTATTTCCAACCTGCACAATCCTCTCACCCACACCCATCTGCTACAACATCAAGACCCAAACCTACAAGGGTAAAATATGTTCCTAAATCTCCACCAAGGAGAAGAAGGATGATTCTAAGGGATGAATCTGATAAAGAAGAGGAGCAAGTCCAGGTTCATGCATCAGAACCTGTGATAGTAGAAGCTGAAAATGTAATTTTTCAGAAGGAGGTAGTAGCTGAAAAAGATATTTCTCAGAAGGACACTGAAGCTGAGGGTTCTAGTATTGCAAAGAGGAAAAGAACTTCAAGTTCTGATGCTGCTCAAGCAACACCTCCACCATCCAAAAGATCAAAGAAGAAGAGAGCATGAAGGCATATGGCACAACTTCTATCTGAGGATGCTCAAGAAGCCGAAAGGGGATCAGGAATCTCTGATCTCATCAAGACCAATAGTGATTGAAGCTTTGCCACATCCACCTCAAGCTCAAGACACTGTTCCAGATACAGTGATAACATCTCATGTCTCTCCTATCAAAGAAAATATTCCAGTTGAAGATTCAGGATTAAGTCCTGAAATTGACCTTCATAGGCAGATAATTCCATCTGTCCTATTTCTGGAAGCTCCAAAAGGATAGGTGACAACTCCACCTGTTTCACCACTACATGCTGAAGTTCTAAATACTCCCATTCTGGATGTGGAAACATATGAAGTTGTACCAAAATATCCAAAAGCCACACACACACTTGTGTTGTCAGAAGATGAAGAGTTTCTTGCAAGTTCTGGAGAGTCTACTCCAGTTACCACACCAGCTCAAGTTCTAGGAAATGAGGCATTGATTAAAAAGTTTGTTGAACAAGATGCTCCTGTTCCATGGGAATAAACTCATAGAAGAGTTGAATGGACCAAGAAGTGGAATGAATCTGATTTTGTTCCAAGCTCCAAAGTTCTATCAGAAAATATTGCTAAAGCTGATGAGTTGATGACAAACTCTGACTTTAAAGCTCAACTTAAAGTCACGGCTCTCAGTACTAAAAGCCTTCAAGGTCAACACTCCATTACTCATGCTAAGGTTGATAAGCTACAGGAAAATGCTGACAAGCTGGACCTGATGATCAAGCTGGACAAGAACAGGTTTATCAGACCTATTCATGAGAAAGTAGAGGCTATTGAGAAGGTTCAAGAAAAGCAACAGGCCTAACTGACTGAGGTCCTGCAAAATCAAACCTCTCAACAAGCTCAACTGAATGAAATTCAATCTTCAGTAGAACTTCTTCTATCTTTACTCCTACCAGATGATGCCAAAAAGGGGGAGAAGGTAATGAAGTCCAAATGCTCAACTAGTCAAGCATTGAAGAAGAAGGATGATAAGGAAGATGACCAGGGAAACCCTAGCAAGGGAAAGGGTCAAGGTCAAGGGCAAAGCAACAAAGTTTCTTCAAGGAAACTAATTTCTGACTCTAGCAAATCTTCTACATTAAAGAAGACAAGTTCTGAAGCTGTAGATGCTCAAACTCTGAAAGCAAGTTATGATAATCAAAGTCTGATATCAAGTTCTGATCTTCTCATTCAAGGTGATAGTCAAGACTCTCAAAAGTTTTTGCAAACTCTGAAGATCAAGGGAAGGGAGACTACAGTCTATTATAAAGATCCCAAGATTAAGACACTTGATGAAGAAATTGCTTGAAGACTATTTCTCAAGCATAATCCTGGAATGGATTTAGAGACTTTAAAGGAGGAAGAAGCTAGATTTGTAGCTGAGAAGACAAATCTTAAGTCTAAAGCTTCTGATGCAAAGAAACCTCCAAGGCCTAAGGTAAAAGGCATTGTGATCAAGGAAAGCTCTGAGGCTTCAAAGCCCAAGAGAATATCACAAGTTAAAATTGATCCCAAGGATAAAGGGAAAGGAAAGATTGATGAACCACCAAAGCGACAGGAGACGAAGATTTCTCAAATCCTGATGAAACCTGTATGCAAACCGGTTAAAGTATTTGATGATACTGCTGCAGTAGATGAAACTGTTCATGTTCTAAAAAGAAGGAAGATAATTGAAGAATCCAAGACAACCTCTGACACAGATCAAGTTGTTCACAGTGAAGAACATCAAGCTACAGAAGAAACAACAAATTCTGATCAAGTCATCAAGACATCAACCTCTGACAGTGCTCAAGTTGATTTGAACAAATTGACAGTTACTGATAAGAGAAAACTTCTATGGAAGAACGTTAATCCATCAGATCCTAAGAAAAGCCAGCTGCTATCTGATTTCATGATTGTTGGATTGAAAGCCAGAGAAGCAAGAGACAGAGTTGGATTAGGTTCTGAAGAAGCCAAGATCAAGACAGGAGTTTAAGTACTTACAAGAGATCCATTCTTATTGACTGACAAACCTTTTGAAGAATTTACACAGAAACACCTTGACAAGGTTATATCTGTTCAAGTGGTACTGGATGATCATGATAAAAGTAATGTCAAAGAAAAGTTGATTATGTTTCTTGAAGATGGAAGAACATACAGAATGTCTGAATCAGATGTGTTGAACAAATCTCTGAAAGAATTTCGATTCTTTCATTATCTTTTGGAGATAAAGTCTGAGATTACTAGGAGATGGTCAAATTTCATCATGAAGACCATAAGGGATAAAGCAAGAATTTCTGGATCAAGGGTTACAAAATTCATTCCAAATATAGTTGAAGATGATGGAAGTGAAATTCCAATGAAGAAGGATTCTGCTAAACTTGAAGTCATTTTGTAAGAGAAATGTCTGTGCTATAATGAAGACTCATCCCATCCAAGAGTAATCAGACTTGGTGATGGTTTAGAAAGAAATCAAATCTTAGCACTAAGGAATGCAATCTACCAAATTGGAAGTCAGGGTGAAGAAATGAAGCAATTCAAAGCTACACTAGCTCAAGCCCCGAGGAATGCAGAAGAAAAGCTGATATCAAACTTTGTCAAGAATCACTTTGGATTCAGATTGACTTAGTAAGATTGGTAAAAGCTACAAGGACTGTAAGTTATAGTTAGTTGTCTAAATAAACTCTTATTGCATTTGTACTTAAATGTTTTTGACATCATCAAATCTATGAACTTGTATATTTTTCATAATTTACAAGTTGGGGGAGATTGTTAGATATATTTGAGATGTCATGTCTAATCTGTTGTGTTTAGTTTCAGAACTTAATATCATAAATTACTGGAAATCAGAACTTACTGAAGTCAGAACTTATATCAGAAATTAAGGCCGTCAGGATTTATATCAGGACTTAAATGCGGATACTTCAGATAAGGAAATCAGCTGATTTACGAGAAAGGATCATGGCTAAAACAATAGAAGATATGCATGGAGAGTTAGAAGACTAGAAGACTTGTAGAAGATAATATCTGATTGATATATTTTAGGAGACAGAATTATATTCCATATCAATTAGAAGATATCTTGTAACTATGTATTATATAAACACAACTTAGGGTTTACACTATATGTGTTATCATTCACGAGGAAGATTATACATTGTAGCCAAGCAGCTCTTAGTGATATTGTTCATCATTGAAAGAGAACAAATGTTCTATTGTAACAGAGTTTATTGAATATACTTGATTATTGTTACATACATGTGTTGATAAATTGATTTGATTATATAAACACTATATTCAACCCCCTTCTATAGTGTTGTGTGACCTGACAATGTTCCAGTTGAAGATTCAGGTTTAACTCCTGAAATTGATATTCACAAGCTACACATTCCATCTGTCCTGTTTCTGGAAGCACCACAAGGACAAGTGACAACTCCACATATTTCTCCACTAAATGCTGAAGTTCCTAATACTCCAATTCTGGATGTGGAAACAAATGAAGTTGTACCAGAATCTCCAACAGCCACACACACACTTGTGTTGTCAGAAGATGATGAGTTTCTTGCAAGTTCTGGAGAGTCAGCTCCAGTTAACACTCCAGCTCAAGTTCTTGGAAAGGAGGCACTTATTAAAAAGTTTGTTAAACAAGATGCTCCTGTTCCATGGGAAGAAACTCACAGAGGAGTTGAATGGACCAAGAAGTGGAATGAATCTGATTTTATTCCAAGCTCAAAAGTTCTATCAGATCATATTGCAAAAGCTAATGAGTTGATGAGAAATTCTGACTTTAAAGCTCAATTTAAAGTCACAGCTCTCAGTACTAAAAGCCTTCAAGGTCAACACTCCATTACTCATGCCAAGGTTGATAAGCTACAGGAAAATGCTGATAAGCTTGACCTGATGATCAAGCTGGACAAGAACAGGTTTACCAGACCTATTCATGAGAAAGTAGAGGCTATTGAGAAAGTTCAAGAAAAGCAACAGGCCCAACTGAATGAGGTCCTGTAGAATCAAGCCTCTCAACAAGCTCGACTGAATGAAATCCAATCTTTAGTAGAACTTCTTCTATCTCTACTCCTACCATATGATGCTAAAAAGGGGGAGAAGGTAGTGAAGTCCAAGTGCTCTACTAGTCAAGTACTAAAGAAGAAGGATGATAAAGAAGATGACCAGGGAAACCCTAGCAAGGGTCAAGGTCAAGGGCAAAACAGCAAAGTTTCTTCAAGGAAACTAATTTTTGATTCTAGCAAATCTTCTACAGAGAAGAAGACAAGTTCTGAACCTGTAGATGCTCAAACTCTGAAAGCAAGTTCTGATGATCAAAGTGTGATATCAAGTTTTGATCTTCTCATTTATTGAGGAATTGAAGACTCTCAGAAGTTTTTACAAACTCTGAAGCTTAAGGGAAGGGAGACTACAGTCTATTATAAAGATCCCAAGATTTAGACACTTGATGAATATATTGCTAGGAGACTATTTCTTAAGCATAATCCTGGAATGGATTTAGAGACCTTAAAGAAGAAAGAAGCTAGATTTGCAGCTGAGAAGACAAATCTCAAGTCTAAAGCTTCTAATGCTAATAAACCTCCAAGGCCTAAGGCAAAAGGCATTGTGATCAAGGAAAGCTCTGAGGCTTCAAAGCCCAAGACACGATCACAAGTTAAAATTGATCCCAAGGAAAAAGGGAAAGGAAAGATTGATGAACCAACAAAGACACAGGAGATGAAGATTCCTCAAATCCTGATGAAACCAGTGTGCAAAATGGTTCAAGTTTTTGATGATACAGCTGCTGAAGATGAAACTGTTGAAACTCTGAAAAAAGGAAGATAACTGAAGAATCTATGACAACCTCTGACATAGCTCAAGTTGTTCAGAGTGAAGAACAACAAGCTATAGAAGAAACAACAAAGTATGATCAAGTCATCAACCTCTGACAGTGCTCAAGTTGAGTTGAACAAATTGACAGTTACTGATAAGAGAAAACTCTTATGGAAAAATGTTAATCCATCAGATCCTAAGAAAAGTCAACTATTATCTGATTTCATGACTGTTGGATTGAAAGCCAGAGAAGCAAGAGACAGAGCTGGATTAGGTTCTGAAGAAGCCAAAATAAGACAGGAGTTGAAGTACTTACTAGAGATCCATTTTTACTGACTACCAAAACTCTTGAAGAAGTTACATAGAAACACCTTGACAAGGTTATATCTGTTCAAGTGGTACTGGATGCTCATAATAAAAGTAATATCAAAGAAAATTTGATTATGTTTCTTGAAGATGGAAGAACATACAGAATGTCTGAATCAGATGTGCTGAACAAATCTCTGAAAGAATTTCAATTCTTTCATTATCTTTTGGAGATAAAGTCTGAGATAACTAGGAGATGGTCAAATTTCATCATGAAGACCATAAGGGATAAAGCAATAATTTATGGATCAAGGGTTACAGAATTCATTCCAAATATAGTTGAAAATGATGGAAGTGAAATTCCAATGAAGAAGGATTCTGCTAAACTTGAAGTCATTCTGAAAGAGAAATGTCTGTGCTATAATGAAGACTCATCCCATCCAAGAGTAATCAGACTTGGTGATGGTTTAGAAAGAAATCAAATCTCAGCACTAAGGAATGCAATCTACCAGATTAGAAGTCAGGGTGAAGAAATGAAGTAAGTCAAAGCTACACTAGCTCAAGTCCCGAGGAATGCAGAAGAAAAGCTGATATCAAACTTTATCAATAATCACTTTAGATTCAGATTGACTCAGTAAGATTGGTAAAAGCTACAAGGACGGTAAGTTATAGTTAGTTGTCTAAATAAACTCGTATTGCATTTGTAATTAAATGTTTTTGACATCATCAAATCTATTAACTTGTATATTTTTCATAATTTATAAGTTGGGGGAGATTGTTAGATATATTTGAGATGTCATGTCTAATCTGTTGTGTTTAGTTTCAGAACTTAATATCATGACTTACTGGAAATTAGAACTTACTAAAGTTAGAACTTATATCAGAACTTAAGGACGTCAGGATTTATATTAGGACTTAAATGCGGATACTTCAGATAAGGAAATCAACTGATTTACAGGAAATGATCATGACTAAAACAAAAGAAGATATGCATGGAGAGTTAGAAGACTAGAAGACTTGTAGAATATAATATCTGATTGATATATTTTAGGAGACAGAATTATATTCCATATCAATTAGAAGATATCTTGTAACTGTGTATTATATAAACACAGCTTAGGGTTTACACTATATGTGTTATCATTCACGAGGAAGATTATACATTGTAACCTAGCAGCTCTTAGTGATATTGTTCATCACTGAGAGAGAACAAATGTTCTATTGTAATAGAGTTTATTGAATATACTTGATTACTGTTACATACTTATGTTGATAAACCGATTTGATTATATAAACACTATATTCAACCCCATTCTATAGTGTTGTGTGACCTGACAACATTCCAGTTGAAGATTCAGGATTAAGTCCTGAAATTGATATTCACAAGCTGCACATTCCATCTGTCCTATTTCTAGATGCACCACAAGGACAAGTGATAACTCCACCTATTTCTCCACTAAATGCTGATGTTCCTCATGCTCCAATTCTAGATGTGGAAACAGATGAAGTTGTACCAGAATCTCCAACAACCACACATACACTTGTGTTGTCAGAAGATGATGAATTTCTTGCAAGTTCTGGAGAGTCAACTCCAGTTACACTCGGGCTCAAGTTCTTGGAAAGGAGGCACTGATTAAAAAGTTTGTTGAACAAGATGCTCCTGTTCCATGGGAAGAAACTCACAGAGGAGTTAAATGGACCAAGAAGTGGAGTGAATCTGATTTTATTACAAGCTCAAAAGTTCTATCAGATCATATTGCAAAAGCTGATAAGTTGATGATAAATTATGACTTTAAACCTCAACTTAAAGTCATAGCTCTTAGTACTAAAAGCTTTCAAGGTCAACACTCCATTACTCATGCCAAGGTTGATAAGCTACAGGAAAATGCTGATAATCTGGACCTGATGATCAAGCTGGACAAGAACAAGTTTATCAGACCTATTCATGAGAAAGTAGAGGCTATTGAGAAAGTTCAAGTAGAGCAACATGCCCAACTGACTGAGGTCCTGCAGAATTAAGCCTTTCAACAAGCTCACCTGAATGAAATCCAATCTTCAGTAGAACTTCTTCTATCTCTACTCCTACCAGATGATGCCAAAAAGGGGGAGAAGGTAGTGAAGTCCAAATGCTCTAGTAGTCAAGTACTGAAGAAGAAGGATGATAAAGAATATGACCAGAGAAACCCTAGCAAGGGTCAAGGTCAAGGGAAAAGAAGCAAAGTTTCTTCATTGGAACCAATTTATGATTCTAGCAAATCTTCTACACAGAAGAAGACAAGTTATGAAGCTGTAGATGCTCAAACTCTGAAAGCAAGTTCTGATGATTAAAGTCTGATATCAAGTTCCGATCTTCTCATTCAAGGAGGAAGTCAAGACTCTTAGAAGTTTTTACAAACTCTGAAGCTTAAGGGAAGGGAGACTACAGTCTATTATACAGATCCAAAGATACAGACACTTGATGAAAAAATTGCTAGGAGACTATTTATCAAGCATAATCCTGGAATGGATTTAGAGACCTTAAAGGAGGAAGAAGCTAGATTTGCAGCTGAGAAGACAAATCTCAAGTCTAAAGCTTCTAATGCTAAGAAACCTCCAAGGCCTAAGGCAAAAGCCATTGTGATCAAGGAAAGCTCTGAGGCTTTAAAGCCCAAGACAAGATCACAAGTTGAAATTGATCCCAAGGCAAAAGGGAAAGGAAAGATTGATGAACCAACAAAGACACAGGAGATGAAGATTCCTCAAATCCTGATGAAACCAGTGTGCAAAATGGTTCAAGTTTTTGATGATACAGCTGCTGAAGATGAAACTGTTGAAACTCTGAAAAGAAGGAAGATAACTGAAGAATCTAAGATAACCTCTGACATAGCTCAAGTTGTTCAGAGTGAAGAACAACAAGCTATAGAAGAAACAACAAACTCTGATCAAGTCATCAAGACATCAACCTCTGACAGTGCTCAAGTTGATTTGAACAAATTGACAGTTACTGATAAGAGAAAACTCCTATGGAAAAATGTTTATCCGTCATATCCTAAGAAAAGTCAATTGTTATCTGATTTCATGACTGTTGGATTGAAAGCTAAAGAAGCAAGAAACGGAGCTGGATTAGGTTCTGAAGAAGCCAAAATCAAGACAGAGTTGAAGTACTTACTAGAGATCCATTTTTACTGACTGATAAACCTCTTGAAGAAGTTACACAGAAACACCTTGAAAAGGTTATATCTGTTCAAGTGGTACTGGATGCTCATGATAAAAGTAATGTCAAAGAAAAGCTGAGTCTATTTCTTGAAGATGGAAGAACATACAGAATGTCAGAATCAGATGTACTGAACAAATCTCTATAAGAACTTCAATTCTTTCATTATCTTTTGGAGATAAAGTCTGAGATTACTAGGAGATGGTCAAATTTCATCATGAAGATCATAAGGGATAAAGCAAGAATTTCTGGATCAAGGGTTACAGAATTCATTCCAAATATAGTTGAAGATGATGGAAGTGAAATGCCAATGAAGAAGGATTCTACTAAACTTGAGATTATTCTGAAAGAGAAATGTCTGTGCTATAATGAAGACTCATCTCATCCAAAGTTCTATCAGAAAATATTGCTAAAGCTGATGAGTTGATGACAAACTCTGACTTTAAAGCTCAACTTAAAGTCACGGCTCTCAGTACTAAAAGCCTTCAAGGTCAACACTCCATTACTCATGCTAAGGTTGATAAGCTACAGGAAAATGCTGACAAGCTGGACCTGATGATCAAGCTGGACAAGAACAGGTTTATCAGACCTATTCATGAGAAAGTAGAGGCTATTGAGAAGGTTCAAGAAAAGCAACAGGCCTAACTGACTGAGGTCCTGCAAAATCAAACCTCTCAACAAGCTCAACTGAATGAAATTCAATCTTCAGTAGAACTTCTTCTATCTTTACTCCTACCAGATGATGCCAAAAAGGGGGAGAAGGTAATGAAGTCCAAATGCTCAACTAGTCAAGCATTGAAGAAGAAGGATGATAAGGAAGATGACCAGGGAAACCCTAGCAAGGGAAAGGGTCAAGGTCAAGGGCAAAGCAACAAAGTTTCTTCAAGGAAACTAATTTCTGACTCTAGCAAATCTTCTACATTAAAGAAGACAAGTTCTGAAGCTGTAGATGCTCAAACTCTGAAAGCAAGTTATGATAATCAAAGTCTGATATCAAGTTCTGATCTTCTCATTCAAGGTGATAGTCAAGACTCTCAAAAGTTTTTGCAAACTCTGAAGATCAAGGGAAGGGAGACTACAGTCTATTATAAAGATCCCAAGATTAAGACACTTGATGAAGAAATTGCTTGAAGACTATTTCTCAAGCATAATCCTGGAATGGATTTAGAGACTTTAAAGGAGGAAGAAGCTAGATTTGTAGCTGAGAAGACAAATCTTAAGTCTAAAGCTTCTGATGCAAAGAAACCTCCAAGGCCTAAGGTAAAAGGCATTGTGATCAAGGAAAGCTCTGAGGCTTCAAAGCCCAAGAGAATATCACAAGTTAAAATTGATCCCAAGGATAAAGGGAAAGGAAAGATTGATGAACCACCAAAGTGACAGGAGACGAAGATTTCTCAAATCCTGATGAAACCTGTATGCAAACCGGTTAAAGTATTTGATGATACTGCTGCAGTAGATGAAACTGTTCATGTTCTAAAAAGAAGGAAGATAATTGAAGAATCCAAGACAACCTCTGACACAGATCAAGTTGTTCACAGTGAAGAACATCAAGCTACAGAAGAAACAACAAATTCTGATCAAGTCATCAAGACATCAACCTCTGACAGTGCTCAAGTTGATTTGAACAAATTGACAGTTACTGATAAGAGAAAACTTCTATGGAAGAACGTTAATCCATCAGATCCTAAGAAAAGCCAGCTGCTATCTGATTTCATGATTGTTGGATTGAAAGCCAGAGAAGCAAGAGACAGAGTTGGATTAGGTTCTGAAGAAGCCAAGATCAAGACAGGAGTTTAAGTACTTACAAGAGATCCATTCTTATTGACTGACAAACCTTTTGAAGAATTTACACAGAAACACCTTGACAAGGTTATATCTGTTCAAGTGGTACTGGATGATCATGATAAAAGTAATGTCAAAGAAAAGTTGATTATGTTTCTTGAAGATGGAAGAACATACAGAATGTCTGAATCAGATGTGTTGAACAAATCTCTGAAAGAATTTTGATTCTTTCATTATCTTTTGGAGATAAAGTCTGAGATTACTAGGAGATGGTCAAATTTCATCATGAAGACCATAAGGGATAAAGCAAGAATTTCTGGATCAAGGGTTACAAAATTCATTCCAAATATAGTTGAAGATGATGGAAGTGAAATTCCAATGAAGAAGGATTCTGCTAAACTTGAAGTCATTTTGTAAGAGAAATGTCTGTGCTATAATGAAGACTCATCCCATCCAAGAGTAATCAGACTTGGTGATGGTTTAGAAAGAAATTAAATCTTAGCACTAAGGAATGCAATCTACCAAATTGGAAGTCAGGGTGAAGAAATGAAGCAATTCAAAGCTACACTAGCTCAAGCCCCGAGGAATGCAGAAGAAAAGCTGATATCAAACTTTGTCAAGAATCACTTTAAATTCAGATTGACTCGGTAAGATTGGTAAAAGCTACAAGGACATTAAGTTGTAGTTAGTTGTCTAAATAAACTCTCATTGTATTTGTACTTAAATGTTTTTGACATCATCAAATCTATTAACTTGTATATTTTTCATAATTTACAAGTTGGGGGAGATTGTTAGATATATTTGAGATGTCATGTCTAGTCTGTTGTATTTAGTTTCAAAACTTAATATCAGATTTTAGTGAAGTCAGAGCTTATATTAGAACTTAAGGCCGTCAGGATTTATATCAGGACTTAAGTGCGGATACTTCAGATAAGGAATGCAGCTGATTTACAGGAAAGGATCGTGACTAAAAAAATAGAAGATATGCATGAAGAGTTAGAAGACTTGAAGACTTGTAGAAGATCATATCTGATTGATATATTTTAGGAGACAGAATTATATTCCATATCAATTAGAAGATATCTTGTAACTGTGTACTATATAAACACAGCTTAGGGTTTATACTATATGTGTTATCATTCACGAAAAAGATTATACATTATAACCTAGAAGCTCTTAGTGATATTGTTCATTACTGAGAGAGGACAACTGTTCTATTGTAACAGAGTTTATTATATTGAATATACTTGATTATTGTTACATACATCTGTTTGAAATCAATTTGATTATATAAACACTATATTCAACCCCCTTCTATTGTGTTGTGTGACCTAATATATAGGTTGTATACTAGAGAATATACAATCATATCATAAACATTATTGCAAGAAGCAACCAAGAAGCAATAAAAAAACTCTCTCCCCTCTCCCAAAGAAGCAACATTCGGCCCCAACTTAAAAAACAAGAGAAATCAATTTCAAATTACCAAGCTCTAGCCATGGAAAAATTCCCCCATTAATTCTCAAGCTTCATACCACCTAAACTAAGGTAAGATAAATCTTTGAGCACTTTTCATCAAGGTTTGATGGGTGAAATAAATTCAAGAAAGATGATAGTGAATAGTATGAATAGAAACTTTTATTTGGTTTCTTGATTTTAATGGTTGTTTTAGGTTCCAAAAACCCTACCAAGCACTCCCAAGACTTCACCATTATCAAGAACACATCTCAAGCTTTCAAGAAAGGTATAAATCTTTGACCCATCCTTACTTAAGATTCAAGTTCAAGATTCTTTTAGAATATAGTTGTAAACCTAGTTTTGGTGGAAGTATTATTGTAATCTTAATGTTTAGCTAAGTAGATTTAAGGTTGATTGTTGTTGCCTCAAGAACATAATGTTCTTGAGAGGCGTTACTGTGGTGATTATGATATGTCGATTGTTGGTGGTAGTATAAAGATTTAAGGCATAAACGAAACTCAGATCCTAACTGTAATCTCGCTAAAACGAACAAAACGCGACAAAAACTGCTACGAATTATGAATTTTAAAATAAAAAGGATCGACTTAAAAATACTCATAAATTATGAAATTTTTACAAAGAGTAGTAAATTGAGTTTCTTAACTTCCATAAAAATTTCAAAAGAAAATAATGATTTTTCAATTTTATAAAAATATCGGAGTCGAGACCGCGCGATTAGAAAACCGTAGAATCTATAATCGGGGCCGACAATAAAACTGAAAACGGACTTAAGATAATTTGAAAAAGGAAAGCGACCATAATGTGAATAAGTACTTAAAGAAATGATAAGATTAATATAAGTCAAGAGGGTGCATAATAAGTAGCACATGAGTGCGAGTCGCCTTGAATTAGAAAGGGACCTAATAAAACGAATTGTGTTTATGATTATAGATTTATGAGTGGAACCTAGAGCATCCTCCACCTCGAAATACCCAGGCAAGTTTTCAAACCCTACCTTTTAAGAACCGTTAGGTTGTGAATATTTTACAAAATTGTGATATATTCATGAGATTGCTTTAAACTGTTTTACGAAGTTGAGATGTATTACATTACTCAATTATTGATAATTTATGGTATATGTTCATACCGAGTTCGAAATGTTATATTTAGACTGAGAGTCGGTTGGTGTAAGGTTATAAAAACCTGGAAGTATTCTGGAGGAGTTTATATTTGATAGCGTTAACACTAGCGAGTAGCGTGGCGTGTATATATTTTAGAGCGTAATGTATAAGTTGTAAGACCGAGAGTCGGTCAGTTTTGTTTTTTATAAAATATAAACCCGAGAATCATCTCGGAGATGTTTTGGACGATTAAAAGTCCGTAATTATTTTATTCTAAGGGACTCGACTTCCACTTGCGAAACATTAAATACCTCGAACTTTCATTAAAACGATTTCCAAAATTGTATTCCCTCAACTATATTTAATTACTCGAATGATGAATATTATCTTATTTATTCATTTAATATAGGAGAATTATTCTTCAATGATTAATTATTTCAAACTCGATTAATTGATAAAGATTACTTTAATTATCTAAACATAAATTAGTTGAGGAATACTACTTCAAATATATTCTTTTAAGATATAATTATTCGAGGATTAGCTATTTAATAATAATAATTATTAATTAATTATTAAATGATTTATATGACTTAAAAATCATAAAACATGATTTAAAATACTTTCTGTATTTCAGAAAATCATTCGAATAATTTTAGATCGTCGAAGAATATTATCTCGGCGTATTTTAAATATTTTGAATATAGTTTCAAAAGAAACTCCCCCTTATTTACTTATCTATTGACAATGGTCAACTCACATCCTTAGTACTTCCTCCGAAAACTTTCGGAAGTACATATATATATATGAGGTAAAGTTGTGCCTATCAACAAGCAAAACGCTTGGGGAACTTCGATATAGTTCGATGATTCTAAGTATATGATAGGATTCTTAAAAGGACAAGGAGGGGTAGAGATCCAGTACTTCGTGGACTGGGGAGACTGCCATATTTATTTTCCATATAAGAAGGTACCATGTGTACTGAAGGACATACGAAGTATGCAAAATATACTCGGGTGGAATGGGGAAGCATATAAAGCCCGAATGCGGCTTGGTTGATAACCAGAATGTTAGGAAGTCGTCCCTCTATATGTAGAAAAGGTTAATGTTACCGTTATACGACTGATCATCGTATCTCGGGGGCTCCAGTGAATGTCCTATTCTTCCAATTGGAATTGTGATGCAATACCGTAACCCAAGCTTAGGTGCTGGGTTTACCATTAAGATATTCGCAGGATAATAAGTCCATAAAAGAATTATTTTTGAAAGAAGGTATGTATCACCGAGGAAAACTATTATTGAATAAACCTATTTATCATATATGGAATTATACTTAAATTCTCATACAGTCTTTCCATAATGTACATTATTATGGCTGATGATTATTGCTCACTCTTGCTTTCTTTTAAATGTCACAAAACAACAGATAACCAGTATGTCGGTGTGGGACTTAGTCACTTGCAGTCATGGGGAGAATCCCTGGCAGTTTTGTCTCAGGTGGGCCAGAGTATCAAATAGGTATAAGACATCAATCGTAATTATTGTAACTTCATGTAGAGGTTATGAATATTTGTATGAGATCCTGTAAAGTACAATTTATAAACGCTTCACGTCCCCAAATTTTCATAAATGACATGCTATGACATTTATCAGTCCATATCTCATATGAAGTCTTTTGAACCGCTTTAGTCGGAATTTGGTTAAGTGTATATGCAGCAGTCTCTCAAGCATAACCCCAGAAACTGAATGGAAGATCCGGTTGACTCATCATCGATCGCACTATGTCTAAGAAGGTACAATTTCTCCTATCAGAATATCTATTCCATTGAGGTGTTTCAGAAGGAGTAAGTTGTGATACAATATCACACTCTTTCAAGAAACCCTTGAATTTAAGATTTAAGTATTCTCCTCCATGATCTGATCGTAAAACTTTTATACTTTTCCCTTTTTTGCTTTTCTACTTCATCCTTATATTCTTTGAACATTTCAAAAGAATCACATTTATTCTTCATAAGAATCACATATCAATATCTACTGAAATCATCAGTAAATGTTATGAAGTATTATAAGCAACCCCTTGCCATCATACACATTCGATCACATACATTATTATGTTTAAGTCATAATCGTTTGGTGGCCCTTTCACCTGATCAGGTAAAAGAAGCTTTAGTCATTTTGCCAATGAGACAAAGTTTCCATCTTGCGTATTGTTAGTCCCTCAACAATATAGCAAGAATTTCAGAAGGGGGGTTGAATGGAATTCTTGAACCTTTTTCTTGAAATAAAAATGTTCAACTCGAATATAGATATAAGTGTTTTGATTAACACAATGCGGAATAGAAACTTAATTGAACCAAAACATAGGTAATTAAAAACAAGAGTCTTTAAAAACTTTCTGGTGGATTTAAACAATTCCACCAGAGATATATATTATATATCGAGAGGACTCTGTTGCAAGAATGCTCACAACTACTTACAAATTGAACTATTGAGAATACAGGGAAATGCTAAGGATTCTGCTTACAAAGATTTCTCTATATTTGTATCTCAGCTATGTTGTTATCTTTATTTGCTACGTTGGTTTATATATTACCAAGATTACAAAGTCAAAAAGACTGAATAAATATAAAAACTATCAGTCTTAAGCTTTGCTACTTTTTGTCCTCTATTACCCAGTGAATGGGATTCCACAGTAGATTTGTATACATCTCAACGGCTGTGCTCAGTTTTCACTGTTCAACTGCTGTTTGAATTCTTTATATGATCATCCGTTGGACTTTATGAATATCCGTTGGATATATGATCATTCATCGACTTTCCGAACATCCGTTGATGGCTTCATTGATCATCTGTCGACTGCTATATTAAACATCCATTGATAGTCATTTGATCATCCGTCGATGGCTTTGTTAATCATCCATCGGTAGCTATTTTGGCACTTGACTTCATTTCACTTATGCAGAATTACAAGACATCATTTATATACAATTAAACAACCTATTCTGCATATCTAGTTAAAGTCAACATGACTTATAGGCTACTACAGAATCTATACAAAGATGTATACAGAACTGTGCTACGGACTCATTATTACATAAGCTACTCACTTGATGGATAATAAGTTAACATCCGTCGGGACTATAATGAGTTATCCGTCGGGACTATAATTCTTATCCATCGAGTGCTACATTATTTCACTAAGTAAAATCTACTTAGATGTTTTGTTTATGAAATCATCAAGTACACAACATATGCACAACAATCTCCCCCAATTTATGCCTACTGGAATTGTAGCCATAAATTAAGAGATACTTGATGATAACAAAACATCCTAAACATAAAGCTTTAAAGATAAGTAGATAATACTGAAAGTGCTTCAATTAATCAAAATGTACAAAGTTTGGCTCACAGTCATTTCAAGATGCTCCTCTAGCCTGAGCAGATTTTTCTAGTTCCTTGAAGGTCTGGATCTTCTTCCAAGCTTCCTGTTGTTTTCATCAATCTGATTTTGGAGCTGCCTGTGGAATTCCAGTTCATCAGATTCTGAGAGATCTAGCTTTTCTTGCATTTCCAAGAGAGTCTCATTGCTAGAGATACTCAATTGGTCTTCTAAACTGAACTCCATTAGCCAGTAGGGCCTTAGATGCACTCTTATCCCTGTGTATGGGATGATTAGAGTCTTTGGGAGTGCATCTTTAGCTCTAATAGTCCTTAGTTCTTCAATCTTCTTCAATACTAGTCTTCGTGCAGTTACATTGAACCCAAAGTTCTTCTTGAAGGATGAATAAACTTTAATCAGTACAGCTTGGCTTTCTGGAAGAATTCTGTGAAGTGGTCATACAATCTCCTTTCCTCCTTTGTACTTGAACACTAACCTTTCAGGTAGGTTTCTGTATGCATCAATTCCCCTCACTTCATCTAGTTCATCCAGATAAAGGTTTAGATCAAAAAATTCCTTGATGTCACACAAGTACAAGTAGTCTCCTCTGTTGACTTTGGGTTGAGCTTTAACTACTGATTTGGATTTGAGAGGTGACAGCTTCACTTTCTTGACTGCCCTTGAATTTGTCCTTTTTGGCTTGCTAAGGATTGGTAAACTAAAGTCAGGAATTGGTATTTTGTCCCACTCTATTGGCTCATCCTTGGGCACAATAGGTTCACCATGAATATTCCTTTAGGGATCCACCACCCTTATATCTTCAAATACCACAGAGGGCTTTGATGCTTGAGTTGTAGCTGGTGTGGGTACCTTAGGAAATTGATCTTCCAATTCTTTGTCAACAATATCCAGTTTCCTTTTTGTTCTTCTAGCCAATTCTTTCTTTCTTGGAGATTTCTTCTGTTCTTCAATTTTCTTCTTTGATTCAGCAGCTTCAGATGGTTGAGAGGGAATTTGTTGAGATGAATTTACAGCTTGTAGCTTGGCCAAGATAGCAATCTGCTCTTTCTTTTGTTTAGTCTTCTTTGCATCTAGAGCAGCTTGCTTCTTTTCCTACTTTAATCTGGCTTTTTCTTCTCTCTTTGCTTGAGCAAATTGTGGATGTCCAGCTACCACACAAATTTCCTTTCCATTTCTGAATATCTTAGTAATTCTCCTTTTTGAAGCTGTATCAACTAGATCTTTATAGAAGACAATTGATCTTGACAGAAGCTTCTTCTCATCAGGCTTGGATGTCTCATACACAGTGTCCAAGGGGTTCTTCAAAGATGATTTTGGATAGTTTGCCCTTGGTTTAAGAATTATTTCAGCCTTTGTAGACTTGATGCAGGAAGATTGTCCTCTTTCCAGATAATTCATGCTCATCTCATTCACACTGATTTGCCTGACTTGAGAGTGATGGATGGCTGACTTAACTGGCTCCTTGACAAGTTCAAACTTTTTCTGTATCTCCTCATCAATCTTATCCCAGTTGATCAAACTCAACTTTCCTTTCTCAGCAACTTTCAAATTTGCTGCTGCTGCTTTAATTAGATCTATACCATCTGCAACTGGTGGCTTGGAGACAATAATTGAAGGTACAATTACTTTGCTGATTTGAACTTGAAGTTTCTCCCCCTCACTTGGTCCTTTCTCCCCCTCACTTGGTTCTCTCTCCCCCTTTTGGTTATCATCAAGTTGAGGAGTTAGGCCTTGTGCTTTAGCCAGTTGCATGAGAAGATTTGTCTGAGACTGTTGATTTTGAAGAAGGGTAGCCACTGAATTCTCAATAACTTGAACTCTATCTTCCAGCTTGGCCAGCTTCTTTTCAGAATCTGATTCTCTCCTCAGTCTCAGTAATAGATCCTGCATGGTACCATATGGCATGACTGAATCCAGTTTCTCAGAATTGTAGGTCTACAAGTCAGCTATACCCTTTTTGAGTTCATCCACACTCAGATTCTGTCTTAATTGCTGTATCTTCATGAGATGTAGAGAGTCTAGGTGAGCTTGAAGAATAGCCTTGGTACCAGCATCTGAAGTATCCTGAAGGGCCTTTTGAATAGCCATAACCTGCTTAACCAAAGATACACCAAATTGTCCTGGTGTAGATTCCTTTGTCCATGCCCATTCAGGTAAATTTGGAACTGAACTTGGGCCTTCATCTCCCCTTAAGTTCATGCTTCCATCCAAAGAAACAGAGTCATCATCATTAGAATTTACTTCAAATTCTTCAGATGGCTCACCAGCTTGAGAAGGCATCCTATTGACAGCAGCTTTATCTCTTTGAAGAGATTCTGAAGTGTGTACTAAGTTCAAAGTCTGTTCTGCCTCCACATTGCCCTGAGCAGCCAATAGTTGATAGGCTGACACAGGGTGAGTAAAAGTGTCAACATCCAAGGAAATGTTATCAATTACAGCTTTATAATGTTGCTGAAATTGTCTTTCCTTTTCAGTATCATCCACAATCATTGACTCACTAGAAATGGCTGGATCCACCCTTATAGCTTCTGTACCTGCTTTTCTCTCATAATCTCTCTTTTGTTGCATCAGGGTCTCAACCTGGCTCCCCACCCTCACACCCTCACCTTCACCTACTAAGGTGGGACTCCTCTCACTCACTTTTGCCAATCGTGAATAAATGGATTGCTGATTTTCACTCTTTTCCTCTCCGTTTGCCTGGGAGCAACCCAGCCTCTCACTCAATACACTCTCCTCTCTCAGTCCTAAGAGTGACTGTACAACCACTAAATCTTCTGCACTTGAAATAATTGAAGTTTGAAGTTGTGCAGAGATACTCGACGGATAAGTGATATCCGTCGAGTGAGTGGTAATGCTATCCGACGGATAACTGCTGTTAGGCTTATCCGTCGGGATACAATCACTACTCGACGGATGAGCAATATTCATCGAGAGAGTAGAAATGAATGAGGTGGGAAGAGAAACTATTGTTGACTCTGTGTTGATTGAAGATATTTGGGGCACAGATGTCACAATAGAATCTGAAAGAATTGGCAAGTGAGCCAACAAATCATCTAAAAGATGATGCTCACTTGCACTAGATTTTGGCTTCCCCAACAGAGTTAAAGAAGGGGAATAAGGAATTGAAGTGTTTATCATATCCACTCCCAGAGAGTTTGTTGGTGAGTATGGTGTTTCAGATGCTTCTATTATTAGAGATTTTGGCTGTGACTCCACATTTATTGGAGCCACATCAAACTGAATTTGAGAGAGTGCAGGGACTGTATCTTTAACACCAGTTTGCACTGTGTGTGTTCCCTGTGCATCCCCAGAGGTTTTAGATTTCTTCTTTCTTGTGTAAGTTTGGGGTGAGCTTGTGTCCCTAACCCTTTTGGCCTGTGCTCTTGGCTGAGAGCTTTGTTCAATAACTGTAACCTTTTGGGAGGATGTAGCTAGAATTGAGCTTTTATCCTTTTTAAGCACTGCAGTTTGTTGGGAAACTGCAGTGTGGCTAGGCTGGGATTCACTCAACTCTCCATCCTTATTATTGGGGTTTCTTTGATGTTCACCCCTTTCCTCACCTGACTTTCCCTCCTTCACACTCCCCTCTTTTGCTTTTGTGGATTTTTCAACTGGTATCTTTTGAGAGATACCAGAGGGGGTTTTCTTTGATTTAGATTTAGAAATTGTAGAGGGTTTGGAGGCTTTGGTAGGCAACTGTTTGGTCATTGGCACAGTTGCCATAGCTACTCCTGAAGTCAAAGAAATAGTAGAGGTTGGAATAGTTGTAGGGATGGATGAACTTACCTCACTTACCTGAGGTGCCTGCATTACAGAAAAATAGAACATTGGCACATCCCTGTGATGGTTGGCTCTGTTCAAATCTGCAATGAGTCTTCTCTCTTGAACCCAACAAGCCAGTTTGTTGTTTGGGTTCTCAAGCACAATCTCTTGACATAGATGGTTAGCCAATAACATGAAAAATCTAGCATAATACACATTCTTTCCTCTTTTAGCTAACTAACCTAGCTTAAAACCTAACTCAAATAAGACAAGGTCACTGAAATTATAAAATTTATCTGTAACTAGCATGTATAGCATGTTAAGCATGGAAATATTCACCGAATCAAAATTACTGACTTTTCCAGAGAAAACTTTAGTAACCACATCACACAAGAAACTCCACTCCTTCCTAAGACCCAATCTCCTAATATCACTTAGTTTAGTAGTAGGAAGTGCATAGTGCATGGAATTAAGCATATTGACAATATCAGTGTCATTGTGTGGTGAAGTCATATTATTATCAGGAATTTTGAAACATGCTTTTATTACATCACTATTGATACATAACTCATTACCTTTGATGGTTAGAGTGATGGTCTTGTCAGCAGAGTTGTAAATAGCAGTGGTCCACATCTCTTCAACAACTTCACAGAAGATTGTGGGTGACTCCAGCATGGCATAATTTAGCTTGCAATTCTTCACAAAGTCCATCATCTTGTGATAGTCCTCTGATTGCTAAATACCCTTATTGACCAAAGTAGTGAAGTTGTTCTTCTCATAAATGAACCCAGTTTGAGACATAATCTTTACTACAGGTGCCATTGTTAGAGAATGAAAGCTTGAAGAGAAGGAGAATATTTGCTTGAGAGAGAATGAAATAAAAGCAGTTGAATTTGAGAATGATAAAAGAAAACAATTGCTATGAAATAAGCTTTTATACTATCTCAAAAATAACTGATAAAAATAATAAACTAAAGTAAATTAACCAATAGAAATTGCCTAAAATAGCCGTTTAAAATTAAACTGTAAAAATTCCACCCATTATCCGTCCTGTAATGCTTACAAACTGTAAGTATACTTGATGGATAATGTTCAGGGAATTAACGGCTGAGATTTAGACAATTCGACGGATGAGGTTAAACTGATATCCGTCGAGACATAAAGTATTCCAGAAAAATAATTGACTTTTATTAGCAAGTAGTATATCGACGGATGACTAAACTCGATGGATAAGGGTCATCCGTCGAGATGCAAATTTTGACTTTGCCAAAATTTCATCCAAGATTTAAAGATCAACTAAATTTCTGCCTGCATTACAACTTGCAAAATAACTCAGATAAATTTAAGAGTAATTAAGCATACCTAACTCACTTACCAACCTTGAAAAGGTGATCCAGTGGCTTGGTAAAGATATCTGCAAGTTGCTTCTCACTTGGAACAAAATGTAATTCCACAGTACCATTCATCACATGTTCCCTTATGAGATGGTACTTGATGTCTATGTGCTTTGTCCTTGAATGTTGCACTGGATTTTCAGTGATGGCAATTGCACTTGTGTTATCACAGAAAATAGGAATCCTTTCAACTTGCAAACCATAGTCTAGCAATTGATTTTTCATCCATAAAATCTGTGCACAGCAACTGCCAGCAGCAATATATTCAACTTCAGCTGTAGAAGTAGAAACTGAATTTTGCTTTTTACTGCCAAGACACAAGCTTGTTTCCTAGAAATTGACAAGTTCCTATTGTGCTCTTTCTATCAATTCTACAACCTGCATAATCTGCATCTGAATAACCAGTTAGATCAAAACTAGAATCTCTAGGGTACCAAATGCCATGTTTTGGTGTTCCCTTGAGATATCTGAAAATTCTCTTAATAGCTATCAAGTTTTGGTAGTAAACATTATATCTGGTCTACTAGCTTTAAGTACAGAAGTGAGCCAACCATGCCTCTATAACTTGAAATATCCACAGACTTTTCAGTAGTGTTCAGTTCAAGCTTAGTTGCAGTGGCCATGGGAGTTTTTGCAGATGTGCAATCCATTAGATCAAACTTCTTTAAAAGATCAAAAATATATTTAGTTTGACTAATGAATATTCCATCACTAACTTGCTTAACTTGCAAACCAAGAAAGTAAGTTAGTTCTCCCATCATACTCATTTCATACTTACTTTGCATCAATTTGGCAAACTTTTTACAAAGTTTCTCATCTGTAGAGCCAAAAATAATATCATCTACATAAATTTGAACAAGTATACTAGAGCCATTTACATTTCTGAAAAATAAAGTTTTATCTACAGTACCTCTTGTGAAATGATTTTCCAAAAGGAACTTTGATAAAGTGTCATACCAGGCTCTATGTACTTGCTTCAGTCCATAAAGTGCTTTCAGAAGATAATAGACATATTCTGAAAATTTTGGATCTTCAAAACCAGGAGGTTGACTAACATACACTTCTTCCTCCAAATCCCCATTTAGAAAGGCACTTTTGACATCCATTTGATAGACCTTGAAATTGGCATGGGCTGCATAGGCTAAGAAGATTCTGATGGCTTCAAGTCTTGCAACAGGAGCAAAAGTTTCATAAAAATATATTTCTTCTTGCTGACAATAACCCTTAGCAACCAATCTAGCTTTATTCCTAATTATTATGCCATTTTCATCCATCTTGTTTCTGAATACCCACTTGGTGTCTATTGGATTCTTTCCTTTAGGCTTGGGTACCAGCTTCCATACATTATTCCTTTCAAATTGGTTTAGCTCCTCCTGCATAGCTAAAATCCAATCAGGATCCAACAAAGCTTCTTCTACCTTCTTTGGTTCTTCCTTTGATAGAAAGCTGCTGTATAGACATTCTTCCTGAGTTGCTCTTCTTGTTTGAACTCTAGAAGAAACACCACCAATGATAAGCTCAAAGGGGTGATCTTTTGTCCATTTCCTTTGTTGAGGTAGATTAGCTCTAGATGAAGAGACCTCATGATTGTCTTGATGTGTGATTGAGTTTTGATTGCTAGAAACTCCCCCTGAGTTTGTCGATCTTTGATTTGAGAAAGGAGAATTTTCTATAGGTGATTCGTCTTGACCTCCTGCTCCTTTTGTTAACTCGATGGATGGTGAATTTTGAGTACCGACGGATGAGGCAGGTTGTCTTCCGATGGATAACACAGATTGCCTTCCGACAGATGAAGCATTATGCAACTCAACGGATGTTGAGTTTTGTGCTTCATTGGTGGTAGATTTGTCTGCATTATCCTTAGACACTGTTTGTTGATCATCCTCATCATCACTGTCATCACTAACCATCTCCACATTGTCAAATTTGAGGCTCTCATGGTAATCTCCATCTTTTAGTCCTTCAATCTTTTTATCATCAAACACAACATGTATAGATTCCAAAAAAATATTGGTTCTTAGATTGTAGACTCTATATGCTTTACCAACAGCATATCCAACAAAAATTCCTTCATCTGCTTTAGCATCAAACTTCCCATTTTGATCAGTTTGATTTCTCAGGATATAGCATTTGCAGCCAAAGACATGAAGAAAGTTTAGAGTTGGCTTCTTGTTCTTGAACAATTGATAGGGAGTCATGCATCTTGCTTGATTAATCAGAGAAATGTTCTGAGTGTAGCATGCAGTATTTACCGCTTCAGCCCAGAAATATGTTGGTAGTTTAGATTCTTCAAGCAATGTCCTTGCAGCTTCAATAAGTGATCTGTTCTTCCTTTCCACTACTCCATTCTGTTGTGGAGTCCTTGCTGCTGAAAACTCATGCAGTATCCCATTTTCTTCACAAAATTCTCTCATGATAGAATTCTTAAACTCAGTTCCATTGTCACTCCTGATTCTTCTAACTTTGAAATCAGGATGATTGTTGACTTGCCTTATGTGATTGATGATGATTTCACTAGCCTCATCTTTAGACTTTACAAAATATGTCCAAGAGAACTTTGAGAAATCATCTACAATTACTAGGCAAAATCTTTTCCTTGAGATGGACAATACATTGACTAGTCCAAACAAATCCATGTGAAGCAGTTGTAAAGGCTCTTCAATTGCTGAATCAAGTTTCTTCCTGAATGATGCTTTGATCTGCTTCCCTTTTTGGCAGGCATCACACAGTCCATCCTTTGAAAACTCCACTAGAGGAATACCTCTTACCAATTCTTTCTTTACCAGCTCATTCATGGTCTTGAAGTTTAAATGAGATAGCTTCTTGTGCCATAGCCAACTTTCATCCTGACTTGCTTTACTGAGAAGACAAGTTACAGATTCTGCTTTAGTTGAGTTGAAATCAGCTAGGTACACATTTCCTCTTCTCACACCAGTGAGAACCACTTTGTAGCTTTGATTATTAGTCACAACACAGGCTTCTTTGTTGAAGGTTACTGAATTGCCTTTGTCACAAAGCTGGCTGATACTCAACAGATTGTGTTTGAGACCATCCACTAAGGTAACCTCCTCAATGATGACATTGTCCTTTGAAATCAAGCCATATCCCACAGTATAACCCTTGCTGTCATCTCCAAAAGTAATACTTGGGCCAGCTCTCTCCTTCAACTCTGTGAGCAGGGTAGAATCACCAGTCATGTGTCTTGAACAACCATTGTCCAAGTACCAAAGATTCCTTCTTTTCCCTATACACATCAAAATCAAATCAAGTTGATTTTGGTACCCAAGTTTCCTTGGGTCCTGCCTTGTTAGCTTTCTTCTTCTGTTTCTTAGGTCTTAACTCATTTGACTTAGGAATTTCAGATTCTTCCTTAGTCATTTGGGTTGGACCTTTAAAACCATCTAATGCAACAGAATTATCATGCATATTATGGCTGACAGGAAATGGCATGCTTGGTGTGAACATGTTATTCCAGTAAGGCATGCTAAACGGCATTTGAGGCATACTGTATGCAGCATAATATGGATTAGGTGCAAATGGCATATTAGCAAACTGTGCATTCATGTTCTGTGTAGGCATAGCATTAACAGGCATGGGAGGCATGGCATTCATGTTAGGAAATTGAGACTGAACAGACATGGGAGTAGGCATGGCAGATTTACAATTAACAGACAAATGATTTACACTACCACACTTGACACAGATTTTTCTAGGAGCATATTTATCAAGTGTGTAGTTATTGTGTTTGTTAATCCCTACTTTACCATTCCTGTTATTTTTCCTTTTAGTCTCTGTTTTTATCTCAATTTTCTCAAGTCTGTCACTTAACTGTTTGACAGTCATGTGACCAACATTAGCCCTTTTTCCTTTCTTAACTTGACTTGACTCTCCTGAAACAAAGTTCTTGGAAACAGACCCATACTTCTCATTCAGCTTGATTAGTTTGGCTTTGCTAATGGGCTTGCTCACAGCCGACGGATGAGGATTTTCATCTTTCGACGGATAACACTTTTTGTTATCCGACGGATAGTCCTCATCATCCGTTGAGTCTACATCTGTCAGCAAACCATCTACCAAATTAGGTTCTAGTTTCTCTTTGCTCTTTTTCCAGGCTTCATCACAAAAAGACTCAATTCCTTGAACTTTGGTGATTTGAGCATGGACATCCCTGGATGTTTTCCATGCTTTAATCACCTCTTGTTCACGCTCGAGCTGCTTCTTTAAAATCTCTTCCTTTTTCAAGGACTCAGTTAATTCCTCCTTGGCAATCTTACACTCAATTCTTAGTTTCTCAAAATCAACAAACTGAGACCCAAGCACATTATTCCTCTCACTTAAAAACAAGTTGTTTTCTTTGATTTTAGCATTTTCTTTAGTAAGAGACTTAAGTGTAACACGCAAATGATATAATTCTGTAGACATGTCATTTATGGCATCATTACACTCAGCTTTAGATAAATGTGCAAGGTTTGTAGTAATTACCTGATTGCTTGAGGAACTTGTCTCTGTTTCATCATACTTGGCCATTAGGGCTAGATTGACATAGCTGACATCTTCATCTTCATCCAAACCATCTGCTGCCCAGTCATTCTCTTGTGTAATAAAAGCCCTTTCCTTTTGTTTGAGTAGATCAAAGTATTTTTGCTTATAATCCACAGACTCAAACCTTTTCTTACTGGAATCTGACTTTCTACACTTATTTGCAAAATGCCCTGCCAAGCCATATTTGAAACATTTGAATTTTGACTTATCCACCATGTTTCTATTTGGCTTGGCTGCTCCAAAGTTCTTCTTAAACTTGAGCTTGGAAAATCTCCTGGAAAGAAATGCTAGGTGATCATCAATGTCCTCCATGTCATCTTGGCTTAATGAATCTTCACTTTCTACTACAAGCCCCTTGCCCTTGCTCTCACAGACCTTAGAAGTTGACTCAACAGCTTCCATCTTCACTTCCTTCTCCTTTTCCAAATCAGCAACTAGTGCAATGGATCCTCCTTTCTTCTTTCCTCTCTCCATCCTTTCATCCTGCTCTATCTCAAGCTCATAGGTCTTCAGGATGCTATACAGTCTCTCCAAAGTAAACTCTTTATAATCTTGTGAGTTTCTTAATGAGACTGTCATTGGTTTCCATTCCTTTGGAAGAGATCTAAGGAATTTTAGATTAGAATCTTTAGTATGATAGACTCTTCCATATAACTTAAGAGCATTTAGTAGTTTTTAAAATCTACTAAAAATGTCAGTGAGTGACTCACTTTCCTCATTGTGAAAATGCTCATATTACTGAATCAAGAGCTGCATCTTATTTTCTCTAACTTGCTTAGTGCCATCACAGATTATCTGTATAGTATCCCAGACTTCCTTGGCAGTTTTGCAGTTGAAAATGTTGTCAAACATGTCTGCATCAACTCCATTGAACAGAATGTTCATGGCCTTTTTATCCTTCCTGACTTGTTCAATGTCAGGATCAGACCATTCGTGCCTTGGCTTGGGAACTGATGGCTCGTTTCCTTTTGCAGCTCTCATTGGAACATGAGGGCCTCTTTCTATGCAGTCCACATAGGCCTCATCTTGAGAAAGCATATGAAGATGCATTTTTACCTTCCAATGATGGTAATTATCTTTATCTAGAAAAGAAATCTTGACTCCAACGTCTTTCTTGTTCATCTTGCTGAATTGTTTTGATCTTTAAACTCTTTGTAGATTAAGAGCTTGCTCTGATACCAATTGTTAGTCCTTTAACAATATAGTAAGAATTTCAAAAGGGGGGTTGAATGGAATTCTTGAACCTTTTTCTCGAAATAAAAATGTTCAACTCGAATATAGATATAAGTGTTTTGATTAGCACAATACGGAATAGAAACTTAATTGAATCAAAACATAGGTAATTAAAAACAAGAGTCTTTAAAAACTTTCTGGTGGATTTAAACAATTCCACCAGAGATATATATTAGATATCGAGAGGACTCTATGTGCAAGAATGCTCACAGCTGCTTACAAATTGAACTACTGAGAATACAGGGAAATGCTAAGGATTCTGCTTACAAAGATTTCTCTATATTTGTATCTCAGCTATGTTATTATCTTTATTTGCTACGTTCTTGGTTTATATATTACCAAGATTACAAAGTCAAAAAGACTGAATAAATATAAAAACTACCAGTCTTAAGCTTTGCTACTTTTCATCCTCTATTACCCAGTTAATGGGCTTCCACAGTAGATTTGTATACATCTCGACGGTTGTGCTCAGTTTTCACTGTTCAACTGTTGTTTGAATTCTTTATATGATCATCCATTGGACTTTATGAATATTCGTTGGATATATGATCATCCGTCAACTTTCTGAACATCCGTTGATGGCTTCATTGATCATCCGTCGACTCCTATATTAAACATCCGTTGATAGTCATTTGATCATCCGTCGATGGCTTTGTTAATCATCCGTCGGTAGCTATTTTTGCACTTGACTTCATTTCACTTATGCAGAATTACAAGACATCATTTATATACAATTAATCAACCTATTCTGCATATCTAGTTAAAGTCAACATGACTTATAGGCTACTATAGAATCTATACAAAGATGTATACAGAACTGTGCTACAGACTCATTATTACATAATCTACTCACTTGATGGATAATAAGTCACATCCGTCGAGACTATAATGAGTTATCCGTCGGGACTATAATTCTTGTCCGTCGAGTGCTACATTATTTCACTAAGTAAAATCTACTTAGATGTTTTGTTTATGAAATCATCAAGTACACAACATATGCACAACACGTATGATTCAAAATCAAACTTATCCAAGTATTCATCTATATGTAATTCAAAAATGTGTTTCTCATTAATATGGATTAACGACAATGCTAGAGGTAATGTTTGATTTAAGTCAACTTAGAACATATAAATTGTTAACTAATTGTGCAACATTATAAGTCTTATCATTGAAATAGAATAAACAACTATTGTTTATTTAATTAAAATGAACACATTTCTTGTCCTGACAAGAAATTGAGTTAATGTATTCGCTAAAGGCAGGCACGTAATAACAATTTATCAAGTTCTCAATCTCGCCTTATAGGCAAAATTAGGTATCGAGTTCCTTCAACTGGAGCAACAACTTTTGCTCCAATTCTAACCCTATGCCTGAAGCTTGACCATTGCTAGTCTTCTTCTTTAGATCTTCCAAACAAGCTCGATAATTTAACTTCCAATCATCCATTTATTTCCACAGAAATGACAATCATCTCCTTTAGCAATACCGCTATTAGGCTTAAAAGGCCCTTTGGGATTGGACTTTGGTTTGGCACCGAATAAGATCAAATCTTCACCTTGCCCGTCCACTTTTCTATCCCATTTGTATTCCATGTGGACATCATCAATATGGATGTAATTCATGATTTTACCGTGTTATTTTCAATAGTTCTAAACATGCTTAACAACTCAGTGAGTGTTCTGTCTATCTCATTCCTTTTGTTCTTAACAAACTGAGAATAGAATTTGTTCAAAGATCATTTGATTGAATCAAGCTGAGTCTCTAGACCATTCTTGAAACCCAAAATATCAAGATACATATACCTATCATCTTTAGAACATGTGGTCCAACCGGATATCATTCTCCCATTAATGCAAAAGTATGGTGCCTTATTATTGTCAAATCTTTCTGACGAGCCTATCCTTCAAACATCCTTTGAAGGTGCTCAATTATATTATAAGCATCATTATGTTCTTGTTGCTTCTAAAGCTCAGCACTCATAATTACAAGCATGAGACATGAAACATTAATAGTATAATAAATTTGCTTCTAGTAAGCATTTTGTTAAACACATGTTTCATTCTCAGCTAGAAGAAATAAAGAGGGGTTTGAGTGACATCCTTGAACCTGAGGACAATCCTCAAGTTCCCATGTCAATTGAGGAAATTATTTCATGTCAGCTTGTCTTTCTCAAGGACTATTATATAGAGAAATTATTTATGTTATTTGTCATTTGATATCTATAATATTAAAGTGCATAAAAATGACTTAGTCTACAGATGATCACTAAATTATGTTCATGTGATTATTCATATATATTCACAATATATATATATCTCCCACTATTTTTGTCAAATCAATAGCCCTAACTATTAATTCAGAAAGAATATATTCTATATCCTTTCTAGTGAGCCAAGATCCATATTTCACCATGCGTTAGGTCAGCTTTGGCTTTTCTCCTAAAACATGATTATTTAGGTAGACAACATTTGTCAATTATATCAACTATATAACTCTTGGATAGCTTGTTGGAACAACATTTTTTCATATTTATCTAATAAATCTCGCCAAATTCTATGCCTCTAAGTTCACAATCCTATTGTGGTAACTTAGTTAAGTCAAACCCAATAGTCAAAAAGTATCAATATACTTCAACACATCTCCCATGATAGATGGGAGTACTTCGCTTTGGCGAACCCACTCCTTATCGATCTAGGGGTGGACACATTGGACTAATTGGAAGGCATCTGATCAACTTAATATTAACTTT